>NC_056705.1:34227658-34323850 GCF_018831695.1 Puntigrus tetrazona | reverse complement strand
ACAATGTTTCAGTTATGGATATTAGGCTGTGGTTGCTTAGCAACAGATTGGCACATTTGAATTCAAAAGCTTAGACCAGCTGACCCATTTTGCCAGATTTGGAAAATAACACCACGCTTCTTCCTGAAGAGAACAAAATTTGCCTGTTTATTCTATCATGGCTCATGCTGGATTTTCTGCTTTTGCTTTGCAATGTTTAAAGATCCTCTCAAAATGATTTATAATAAAATTTAAAGTATGCTCTATTGATCAAACAAAGGATGTAGGCATACTAAACACTGGCAAATGAACGTATGACAATGAAGTAGATAATGCAATCTAATCTAACATTAACAGGTATTTCTAATTGTTCTTCAGTGATATTAGATTTGAAACATGTCTAGTACAACATGAAAACATATTTGAAGACACGATATTGATGTCTTTTTAAAAATTATACTTTTTGTTCACAATCTTACATACATGTTGTTTTGTAACCATCGCCACAATTCTCTTAGTCAGTGTCAGTAAATCAAGCTTTAAAGTCCTTCAAGCTGAAGAAGGAAAAAATGATAGCTTTATCACAGCATTTTATTTTTCAGCTTAGGACTAATAAACGACTTCATTTATCCAAAAAAAAATGCTTTAATTTATCACTTTCATTCATCCAAACCTACATTATTTTCTTTCTCCATTATTTTTCTGAGAGTACACAAGACACAGATGTTTGGAGCTTTAGTGAAACTTGAGAGCTACGGCTATCATATGGCTTCAGAAGACTTGGTATATAGACTATAATGTGCAGATTAGAGATAAAAAATTGCTTGTAACAGTCTTTTCCTATGAGAACAGTTATTGTTCATTTCATGTTATTTAGCAATCTTTGTTTCATTTTTTTTTGCATTTTTTGAGTAACAAAATAATTGAATAAGTGATATCAGTTTACTTATTATAAACACACACATCAACAAATGTGCAACTGAAAAATGATTGACTAGGGTGGATGATATGAGCAAAAATTTTATGAGATAATAGTCATTTTATATCACAATAACTATATTGCTATATAGGTATTTAAAAAAAAATTAGGTAAAAAAAGATTTGTGCGATTTTAAAATCTTTAATACTCATAGAATATTCATAATCCTTTGTCACCAATAAAGCATATCAAACCAATACAAGCCAGAAAAACTCAGTAACTTCTCAGGCTTACTGAAGATAAAATAAACAGTGATGAAATAAGACTAATAAACTAATTGCAAAGCCTCTGTTTTCTCAGAAAATTGTGACTTTATATCTTCGTAATTTGACTTTATAATCTCATAAATGTGAAGTTTATATCTCACAATTCTGAATTCGTGAGTTTGTATAACACATTTCTGAGAAAAAAGTCAGAATCGTGGAAACTAAAAGCTGCGATAACTTTAGTGGCAGAAACGTACTTTTAAACAAAAGTGAGATTTGAGTATTAATATGAATTGCATACAGGACTTAATATCGACAGCTTCCCTTAAGTCTGGATCTACCATAGTCTTGTAAGACCTAAATCACCGTAATGAAGATGCTCTTGCAAAGACTTGGGCCTCACATGATAAGCTGTTTATACTTGTTCAAAGCCAATAATGTGGGTGTGCAAGCGCTTTTCCTCTCACACAGTAGCAAGAAATGTGTGTGTATTTAATATAGCTCTGTTGGTTGTGTTTCCAATGGCTTTTTTAAATGGTTGTTGTAAACTGCAAAGTGCTTAAAGGAAAACAACACTGTTTTTTCATATTTCACTAGCGCTTTAGTTTATACCATTCATTCCTTTGTATATAAACTGATTCGCTTTTATATGAACTGGATTATATAGCGCTGCTTCAGACCATGTGCCTACATCATCAGAATAAGGCCTATAATCTTTCTTTCCATACATGCCATTCAAAAAGTGGAAGATTTACTATGAAATTCACCTTTTAAGTGTCTAATTTTTTATTGTAAATATGATTTGCCTGCTATTATCCAGCAAGTTGTAAAAAAGCTCTACTTAAAGATGTTGATGCTTTTTAACAATGCACAGATTTTTTCCAGTGTCGCTTAGGGTTTGTCTGAAATGGCTGGAAGTGGAGAGTTGAAGAAGGATAGAACAGCTGTAATATTTGTCTCCATGTTCTCTCTCTTCAGTAATCTCTTCACTATGTTAAACAAATTATCACAGCCAAATAGCTCTCTCGTAATAACTTCGGCGAAGATGTGCGTGATTATGGAGATGGCGATTACATCATGTCAGAGATTAGTGCGTGTCTCTTCATGGATCAGCTTGAAGGAACATTCTCCATAGCTGTCACAGCTTGATGTCTTTAGGCTTACCAAACATGTTAATGTGAGGAGAATCAGCTGAACCACACATGGGTCCAGAGTTCTGTCCAACTCACAGGAAGCCTGGTAGAGATGGGCTTTTCTTTTAGACAGAGATTGCATTGATAATCCATATGCTTAAGAGTCATGGGATCTGCTGTAGAGGATTGGTAGTGAGAGGTCAGGATATTTTGAGTTCATGGTTTAATTATGCGTTTTTGAAACTGTTTAACATGTCTCTGTCAGTGTTCTTTTTGTATTACTGATATACTTTAGTAGTTTTTGATTTAAATTTTTATTTTAAATGTTATTATTTTTATGTTTTTTTGTTTTATTTTAATTATATTTACATTTATATTTTTTCAATTAAAATTTTAATTTTAATACAATTTTTAATTTTTATTTTAATTTATTTGGTAAAATATATTAAATGTAATTTAGTTAATTTTGGTTAATTTATTTGAAAAAAACGAACTGAGGTAAAATCAGTGTTTTTAAAAATATTTTATTATAATTTATTAATTAACATTAAAGCCTTTATATGTGATGCAGTATTTATAGCATAATACATTAAGCTCTTGTTTTCGTGGACAGGCTTAGCCTAAACATTTAAGCAATTTTATAAACATGCCTTAGAAAACATGTTTTAACCATGTGACATGTTTAAGATCAGTCAGTGCAAGTGTCTTTTCACTTAAAACAAAGCTCAGATTTACATTTTCATCTAGGACTATTGTCTTAAAGATTGTCTGTGAAACCGGGAAGATTATTGGTTCACAAAGGATAATTATTATTTGATGAAAAAACTAAATACACATCTATCTTTCTATCAGTCTGCTCTTCTTTGAGCCTATAAAACCTTTTTAAAAGACTTTATAAAATAAGACTTTGTCAAACATTCTAATGTTTGTCTTATAGTTAAACATTAGTCATATGGAAAATGAATTTTAGTTTACTTTTTAATAAACTACTTACATTCATGTTCAATTCGCAATTTGCTTCCAGTTTGTTATACCTCAACTCCGATTCAGCGACTGATTTGCGCATTTTCTCAGTTCAGTTCTGAATGAGGAACAACCTTAGTGGATTATTGCACTAGCTTTGTCCATTAATGCTATTTGCCAAAAGATACACGTGACTCTGCTTCAACTCGCGATTCATTCGAATCACACCTCAGATTTTGGAGCGAAAGAAAGTGGCATTGATTGGTCGGCATTAGTGGCCTCTCAGTGACAGCTATCAGAATAGTGCTACCTCATCTAGCTTTCATTAGCAAGTGAAAGACAAGCTCTGCGCCTGTGGTTATCGTGTTTCTCTCAGCTTTCCGCTGCACGCCTCTGCGCTTCTGACCTCACGATACTCCTTCCTCTCCGTCACACGGCTGTGAGTTGTCGCCTGTTGACTGATCAGCTGCTTGGATCTGCTGTCCTGCTGCGTCTGTGCCTTCCTTCTCCTCTCTGAGTCTCTTTCATCCCTCCAACACTCTCCATATACATGAAGATCTTACACACACCTCTCTGCCTCAGCAGTACACCACAGTTCGTCTAGCGGTTCAAATATTGATATTTGAACCTTGTTATGCTGGTGGGGTACTTGTTGATGCTAAGCCCTGTGTGTAATTATGTGGACTTGGTTTGGACAATAAATATTTGTCCCCACACACAGATTGGACAAAAATATTGTAATCAGCCATTACTGCTGGGGTCAAAGGGATAGTTTACCCAAAAATGAAAAAGTGAAAATCGCTTCTTTCTTCTGCTAAAACACATATTTTGACGTTTTCTACCCAAACAGTTGCTGGTAGCTGTTGAGTTCTATAGGGTTTCCATAATATAAAAGTCTACAACCAACTGTTTGGATTCCCAGGAATTCTTTTCAAATATTTATTTTGTTGGACACAAAGATATTTAGAAGAGTTAGAAACTGAACAGTTGCTGGTAGACATTGACTTACCTACATTCTTCGAAATATCTTTGTGATCAGCAGAAGAAAGAAACTCATAAAGGTTTGGAATGACTTGAAGGTGAGTAAATGTAAACGTGTGTTCATTGTCTATACAGGATGTGCTTATTTTAGGCTGGGTGTGAAATTTACTTTCAAAAAGTACAAATCATGAGAGCCTGTTTAACAGGAGCCTTTATATAACCTTAGTCCAGTTTAAACATAACCCTAAATGTTTGGTGTGTTAAAAGGGGAATATGATGTTGCTAAAAATAACATGATTCTGTGTATTTGTATAAAGCAATGTGTTATCCAGCTTAAGGTTAAAAACACTGAATTTTACATACTGTACATTATACAGATTGTTTTGTACAAAGCTCATCATTCTAAAAAGCGAGTTGTCCTCTGATTGGCCAGCTATATAGTGCTTTGTGATTTGGCGTAATACCACAAGAGTGTGACGGAAATGTTACACCTCTTATCATACCGTGATGCTGTGTCCCTGCACTATGACACAAAAAACAATAAAAGCCATTACAAATGAGGCATTTGTTGAATCCTGTGGGGAAACAAATTATTGAATATAATGACTTAGTCTTTAGTACCTTGTAACTTGCTAAAAGGTTGTGAGTCAGAAGCGCCAGACAGTCCTTGCAGAGTTGGAATTGCCTCACTTTATAGTCTCTGTGCACAGCTGACATAGACTGCTCTCCTTCAGCATTTCTGCAGCAACTTCCAGATGTTTTTACAGGCAACTAGAAACTTAAAAATATTATAAGGAGGCTAAAAGCTGTGTTGGGGTAAAACACCTTAATAAAAAATATTGCCAATTTCTGAGGTGTTCAAGCATTATTTTTCTTTTTCGTATTTTGTAGGTGTTTTTAATCCCTTTTTCCAATGTGTTAGTAAATGTGTTATTTACTAATGAATGTATTTATCTAATCCCAGTGACAAACGATTCTCTGCTTTTGGGCTTTGGGGCAAGAATTCCACCTAATTATGAGGTAAAAGACCATTTTTTGTTTTATATATATACTTTACGAGATTCACATTCCTTGTATATAAAAAAAAAAAAAAATAGTAGTATACTTTAAATTACAAATATATTTACATACATGGCATACAAGTCTGAACAAATTATATTAAAGGATATTTTAATGCATGCATGCTTGTTAGTACATTTTTCAGTACAGACTAAAGTCTGTAAGAATGATCACACAGTGAATACAACCTTGTGAAGGAGTATCATTTAGCATACTTTAAAAAAAAGAGTACTTATTACAGAAATAATATGCCTTAAAATAATATATGATTAAGTTTTTTTTCAAACTGGATGTATTGTTTTTGAAGACTTAATTACATGTTAATTGCATTTTAAATAAGAGTGTAATAGAGTCTAAATTCATATTAAATGCTTAAGAGTACTTTTTGTACTTAAGTACATCTTTATATGTTATATTTGTTTACATGAGTGTGTACTCAAGTGAATGTACTGATTTGTGCATTTGTAGTAAACTAAGATATTCTATATTTGTAACTACACATTTGTAATGACGTAGTAGAAATTCAGCCCATTGCTTCAAGTACTTTACATGTGCCTTAATATGCATTTCAAATGTAAAGCATGGCAAAATATTACTAAAACAAATAATTAAAAAATAAAACCTTTAATTATGTACTTAATTGTGTTATGGAGCAGCAAATAAAATGTTTCTGTCTCTTTCTCTTCTTTAAAAGTATATTTGCAAACATATATGCTTTCTTAAATATACATTTAAGTTTTGAAAAACAATGCAATTAAGTGCACATCTTTTCAAAAAGGGTTGTCTATTAGTATATCATTTCTAAATGTGGAGGTATCTACCATCTTCTATATTTAATAGATCAGTCAGATCAGCAAAGCACAGTCTATGGCACTGTGTATCTCAGATATACAAAGTCATAACTATTTTATTTTTATTTACATCTCTCATGAAACAACAACCTTTACAGAAAAAAGGGCCATTGTCACAGAATTAAAATAATAACAGCTTGCAAAGGCTTCCCTGAGTGTTGACAGTAAACTGTCACAGGATTTTATTTTATGCTCTGTTTGTTTGGGCAGATTGCACTGCGGTAGCTATGAGCTCCATTTCCTTTTCAGGAAATATAATAATTATATTTATATTCAGAATGTCTTTTGTCAACAAAAGGAAATCAACCGCAATGAAATGCGTGCCACAGAAGTACCAGAGGGGGCCCACAGTAGTTGTTGCTTACAATGGAAAATCTGTAAGGAAGATGCTTTTTGTTTTTAGCATCATCATCAGATCATTTCATGCGTAGTGTTGCAGAAAGTATTTTTCTTAGAAACATGCAAATAAGCATCGAATGATTCATCGCCTTCCTTTAACAGCAGGGTTTATGACCTTGAATTAGGTTTTTAACCAAAAAACAGGTGTGTTATAGCATGCTAAACAAGCTGAAGCTGGATAAACAAAGCCTCACTGTGTGTTTTTCTTCTCCAAACTACAGGTGTCTCATGACTTTGCCATCAATTTCAACCCGGAGGATGATGAATGTGAAGGTAAGAGCGACAAGCACTTTGTATGTTAGCAAGTGAGGGAACATCCCGTGGGAGCTGAACAGGGACACTCAGTGTTTTTAAAACTTCACTCACAAATAAAAGTCTGCCATCGTTTACTTTTACTCTCACTGATGTTTTAAACTTTATATGACTTTCTTTGTTCTGTGGAACGCAAAAGGAGAAACCTTGAGGAACGGCCGCTCTTTTCAAAAACTCACTATAAACCTTTCATAAAAGTGGTCCCATGTGACTTGCGCACCACTTTGTCCTGAAGCTATCTTTGTGTGAAAAAAAGATCCCAATATAGGTTATATTCACAGAAAATCTCGCCCTTTACTGTCAACATCCATTCATATATTATGTGCCTTTAAGGCTGAGTCAGGTTGGATATCAATGTTATGGTGACATCGATGACGCCATCAGTGACGACATCAAACCTGCGTCATCAGACCAATCAATGCACAGTAAATCTGTCGAAAGGATTACGTGTGACTGAGATGGCAGGAGAATCTAGTTTAAGCTCCTAACTGTGTTTGGAAACTGTTAGTCTACGCTACTCATTTGGTTGACCGTCTTGGACTAGCATTAAATCAGCTGGTTACCAGCTTTAGGTATTTAAGCTGGTTTTTAGAACATGGTAGTTGTTCGACTTGGTGTTTAGATCAGCTGCCATGTTTAAAACAATAAACATACTAGTTTAAACTGGATATTTTAGTGGGGTTTAGGCTATGTAAGTCACAAATACTACATTGTTGGCGAAGATTTTTAATGCTCTTATTATATTGGAGCTTAACAACTCAGACTCCAGTTACTGTTTTAATATGGAAAAATGTGAATAGAACGTTTCTGCTTTTGTGTTTATACTGATGAAGAAAAGTTAGTAACGCTTCTACTTAAAGCCTTTTTATATAAATGCATTATAAACATGCAATGCAGGTATAATGCGTTATAATTGGATATACTTATTGGTTCACCTTTAGAAAATTATAAATATTATTATGCATTTAACTTTGGTTACAATTATTATACAAGGTTTTGTCTTCGAATCTGCTATTTATTCAATGTATACCAGAGCTGTAATACATTATAATACACATACTGTAATAACCAGTTTCAGATGTAACAAGGAATATGCTAATAATATTATGCATTTAACTTAAAATTCTAACAATGCACTGTTTATATGATGCACCTTATAATAGATTGTTAGAGAGTTATAATGCATAATATTATGCTTATCTATTCATTGTTTCACCTTTTATTGTAATATAATATAATAAAATATAATGTGCAATGCACATGATAACTGACCAATTTTAGATGCAAAAAAGAATCAGCAAATATTATTATTGTAACTTAGGTTTTTGTTTTTGAATGTGCTATATAAGTAATGGACACTTTATGCTTCATTGTAAGATCAGTAATATTTATAACCAGAGCTATAATACATTATAATACTTATCTATTCATTGTTACACCTTGAGAAAGTATATTATAATGCACATGACTAATAACCAAATTTAGATGTTTTATTAGATTAGATGTAATATTAATAAAGTAATATTATTATTATGCATCTAACTTTTTGTTATAAATATGTGTGAAAATCTATAATGCATTGCAACATACATTATAATGCATATGTATAATGCATTATGCATAAAGGCTTCAAATAAAGATTTTGGAACAGCATGAGGGTGAGTAAATAATGACCGAATTTTAATTTGTGGGTGAACAGTTCCTTTAAAACACAAAGAGAATATGTGAGGAATGTGAATCATCTTGGGCTTGCTTCAGTCCTTTCACGTTTCTGCAGAAGATGGAGAGTTCCAAGTCAGTCTCTTGATCCCAAAATCTGTTGCTTTCACTGCCAATACTTCAGCACTGCTCTCAGAAGCCCGTCGAGACAGAGAGAAATACAAATAAGCCTCCAGAACTGAAGTGATAGCCGTGTCCCCTCTCTCTCTGATCAGAGATCCAGGGGGTCGTGGAAGCCTACCAAAACTGCCTGCCCAAGATCCAGCTCTACGGTCCCACTAATGTGGCTCCCATCATCAACAGAATAGCTAAACAGGCGGCTGGGAAAGAACCCATCAAAGATGCTTCTGTGAGTAGCTTTAAAGTTTCCATTTATGGCACAGCACGAAGAAGAAATTCATTAAAATAAAAAAATTATGCAATCAGGTAATGGCAACAAAAAGCGTTTCTGGTGGCTGTTTGCATGGGGAAATTCCTCAGTGGAAGATACAGCTGACTATTAGGATCTGCATATCTGCAAAACATGCATGCGCGCAGATTTGATTGTGTGCTTACGTTTAAATCTACAACAACGTTCATGTTTATAAAAATGTCTTTGACATGGAAAATTGCTTAGCGTCACATCAGGGTCTGAGCAAACCTACTCACTTTTTATTGCAGGTTTTGAAAATGTATGCTGTTCTTGCTGCCCACTGTTATAAATTATGGTGATTGGGGATATTTTATGCGTTAATTATTTTAATTAGGAGTCGTTTACAAGCATAAAGCTGAAGAAATTAACGTAAAATTAAAGTTTAGGATGGATTCTGCCCATATTTTTTAAACGAGGCCCATTATTTTTACTTATTACTTTATCCTAAAAGAAAAATCTAGAATTTTGACCCATACAATGTATTTTTGGCTAATGCAAGTGACTTTTATGCAAGTGAGGTTTTATGCTCCAGGGTCACATATATGTGGTATTCTATTCTATTTTAGAAGTACATATGCATTTTAGAAGTACATATGCAATATGAAGAATATTCAGTAGAATTTGCGCCTTGCTGAATAAGGGACTCGGTTTCAGTAATATTGCAGGGTTAATTGCTTCATGCAAATAGCAGTGATGGTTATTCTTTCCAAATTTGCATTGAAAAGACACGTGTTTCGGTGAAATGAAATAATTTCAAAGAAAGGACTTAATTTTATGTGATTTAATGTAAATATGCATGGTGAAATATGCATGGAGGCATGAATTTAGTGTCTGAACTGCAGGTGAAAAGTGAGTTAAAAATGGATTTTGCTTTGACATGCTTCTCTTTAAAGGGGTTTAATGATTTTGCCCCTGTCTATTCTTTTGGGGTTTTATCTTCTGTCCTTGGTTTTGTTCACATAACCTTTGAAATTTAGGTCCAATTGAAACCGCTTAACGTTTTTTAGCTGATTATCTCGCAGGCTGTTTTGGTAATTAACACAGTTACAATCAATTTAGAGTCCCTTTACATGTCATTAATGGTCTCGGTCAAATATTTGCCCTCAAGCTTAGCAATTATCTATGCGTCGCTCCACTCCATTGCTATCTTCTACACACTCTGTCCTTGTGATGATCTTCATTTATTATTTAATCTTACATCACCCCTTCCCCAAAAGTGATCGTTTTTCAGTAAATGAGCTCAGTCAGATCAATGTTCAGTAACCAGGCCATTCATTCAAACTGTAGATATTGCATGTTTCATGTTGACAGGACCTCTGGGATGTTCAGGCCAGTAAATATAGCTAATTTTAGTCCATTGACTGCCTGTTTTAAAAGGGTATCCAATATTCAGTTCGTTACTATTTGGACATTTAAAGGAACAGTTCACATAAAAATTAAACATCAGCTTATTTACTCACATGTTATATCAATTACAATTGCTATTATTTCCGTTTGAATTTTTTGATGCAAAAATGTATTTGTACCACTGGAAATACGAATACAGGTTTAGAGCAGCATGAGGGTCAGTGTAAGTAATGACGATTTCCATTAATGCCCGTTTATCCTTGAAAGTGAAAGCTTAATGGATGAATCTCCACTATTTAACAGTGCATAAATCAGACGTTATAACTGATAACAGTCCTTTTCTCTGCCAGCTGTATCATATCCTGCTGATCCTCACAGACGGGGTGGTAACAGACATGGCCGATACACGGGAGGCCATTGTTCGGGCCTCCTACCAGCCTATGTCCATCATTATAGTGGGAGTGGGAAACGCCGACTTCACGGACATGCAGATCCTTGATGGAGATGACGGAGTCCTTCGCTCACCCAAAGGGGAACCTGTCTTGAGGGACATCGTCCAGTTTGTGCCCTTCAGAGACTTTAAAACGGTCAGTTTTTGTCAGTTCTCAGTCACTGGGAATTAGCAGATCCTGTAGTTCTTGTTTTATTTACGTCATCTTTTCCGATCAAAATGCATATGCTATGGATGTGAAAAACGAAAAGTCGAACCTGATCCGAATGAATTTTTTTAACACTTTACAATAAGGTTCATTAGTCAACTACATTAGTAGTAAGATTGAACAATACTTTTAACATTTATTAATCTTAAAAGTTCATGTTAATTTCAGCATTTGCTAATGCATTATTAAAATCACAAGTCGTGCTTGTTAACATTAGTTAATCCATTGGGAATTAACATCAATGATTGTATTTCTATTAACATTAACAAAGCTGATTAAATACTGCTAATAAGTGTTGATCATTGTTCGCTCATGTTAATTAATATATTAACTAATGTTAACAAATGACACAAAAGTGTTTTTTTTTTGTTTGTTATGAACAAAGGTTTCATAATACGCTTTCATAAACAGTAATAATGTAAGAATATCCATAAAACAAGTTTTAAAAAAAATCAACAGTTAAAAAACAACAATATTTGCACTTTTCGTCTTCAGATATGTAAGTATAAAAAGAAGCCAATTAAGATAAAGTGAGATAAATTTTATAAGATCACATTTGAGATATAAACTGAGAATAATCTACAAAATATGTGCACAAAATATTTTCTAAGAAATAATTAGTTAAGCACAGACATGTTGACATTTAGGTGCAGATAAACACTAGTACAGCAAAAGTATAGTATTGAATTTCCATTTGAAATGACCTTTGCAAACAAAAACTAATATATTAAAACTCTTTTCATGGCTTTAAAAAAAATAGCACATTATTAATGAGCCATGGATGAATTGCATAAATGCCATGCTTTGTGGGTGAGTGAAGCGGGCGAATCAGCATATGCCAGAAATGGCTTTTAGAGCTTCACAGTTTCTCCATAAGAGCTGTTTGTTCCTGTACATGGGCAGAAAAAAACAGAAAACATTCGTTTATGAGAAGTGAGGATTAAAAATATGTAAATAGTCTCAACAGCCTGCTGCTTGGCTCTCAACCAAACAATTTAAATTACAGACTGTACTTTCCTCATGCCTCTGTTTGAACACAATTTACCATGAATTTGGTTGATTTGCTCTTTTGTCACTATTGTTAATGTTTCCCTCCAATAAAACTGTGACTTTTGCAGGCTTCACCAGCTGCCCTGGCAAAGTGTGTCCTAGCGGAGGTGCCTAAACAGGTAGTGGAGTACTTCAGTCACAAGGCCATACCGCCGATGAACCCAGTCCTCAATTCAACCCCAACTCCATCGCCAACACACCTGAATAACACTCCACCCGAGCCCGGTCCAGCCCGATGAGAGCTGGGCAGCACACAGTATACACTGTCATCCTGACTATGTTTTGTTCATTCGTAAGCTGTTCATACATGACTGACGGTTTGGATCTCGGTGTCTGATCTTGCCCTTGACACCATGACTGCTCTCCCAGCATGCAAACCGGAGTCCCTTTCCCCTCTGCCTCGCGCGAGAGCGAACAATACATTGAATTCCCATCAGCACCAGGCCTTCTGATCCCCGCTGACTCTTTTCAGCTTCACAAGGCCACTTCTGCAGTCTGCTGTTTTGTATGCCCTTCAGAGCTTTTGAAGACTTTGCTCTGCCTGCCTGTGGGCTCTTTTCATTCCTGGACTCCTTGAGAACTGGAACGGAAATGCTGAGAAATATACAATACAATGTAATATTAATAATCAATCCATAGATAATAGCATGTACATTGACTAAAAGAGTTTGCTTTGGTTTTGCTGGACAAATATGCATAGTTCCTTGCTGAAATCATCATCATCTTGACGTAAAGACACGAACGGGTGTGTGAGGATGGTCATCGTCTGGCTAGTCGATTAGTCAGGGTGACTAGTTTTAAATATTTTAGCGGTGGTGCTTGAATTAGCATGCTGACAGAGCGCTGTTTAACAGTTTGCACGATGAAACCCTCTTGGATTAGCTGCGTCTTCAAATCGTCTTTAGGACACCGGCAGAACAGCCATTCACATGCAGACAGGCTGTGTTTCGATGTTTTTTAAGCATCTTGCGCCATGAGCATTATTAAGACGTCAAATTAAAACGGGAAAATCCATTTTTAAAACGCGTCTTGAGATTCTCGTTTCGCTCTGTTGTGTCTAGCATGAATGCAGCTTCCGTCAACAACCCCTAGCAGACACGTCTGATTGGCGATCATGAAGTGCTGATCCGCCAGCAAAAACTAGACGGGATTTAAGATTTATTAGTTTACTTGTCAGCTGGTTGCATGAGAAAACCGCAAAGTCACATTCCGTCTGCACCAGTGCACCGATTCAAATGTAAACTATTTGATTTTGTCCCTGTTTGCTTCTTGGAAACACGTGAATATTG
Organism: Puntigrus tetrazona; assembly: GCF_018831695.1. Lineage (NCBI taxonomy): Eukaryota > Metazoa > Chordata > Actinopteri > Cypriniformes > Cyprinidae > Puntigrus > Puntigrus tetrazona. Next base: position 34,310,512 of record NC_056705.1, on the reverse strand, counting down.
CCAAGAGGGACAAAATGGCACACGACTATGTCAATCAAGGGAGAAGAGCTCCAATCAAAAAGGTGAAGTGTGTAATCTCTGAGCCAGTAGAAAAACCAAGAGGATTTCATGAGTACTGTATTAAATACAATGTCCCCCTGTCGGCCAAACAAACAATCCCGTCCAAATCTAACTCCAACAATCGATGGCACGTCTACCCTTGTGAAAAAGAAGTCGACTTAATTGTATTCAATGAACTTGAACTTGTGTTTTAAAGAAGCATACTTATTTTGATGTGCTGACTAACATAATAAAGCACATGTACAATACTTGATTATACATTAAATACATGATTGCATTCAATATTATATATAAATGGTAACACTTTATTTTACAGTTACACCTATTAGTCATTTATTAGCATGCATTTTACTAGAATATTAGCCATAGTGCTAATTAGGTACATATTAATGACTTATTCTACATCCCTAATCCTACCCAATAAATAAACTTAACTACCTTATTAACTATTAATAAGCAGCAAATTAAGAATTATTGAGGGGAAAAGTCGTAGTTAATAGTTAACAAGTATGACCTATTCTCTGTTAACATAAAGGTATATTATTAGGTAACACTTTATTTTAGGTTCTATTAACTAGTTGCTTATTAGCATGCATATTACTAGAATATTAGCCATTTGTTAGAAGTAATTAAGCACATATTAATGCCTTATTCTGAATGACCTTATTCTACATCCCTTATCCTACCCAATACCTAAACAAGTTACTGACTATTACTAACTATTAATAAGCAGCAAATTAGCAATTTATTAAGGAAAACGTTGTTATGAATAGTGAATAAGTGTTAACCATCATTTTTTATTATTATGCATAATATATTGCAAATTCATCACAAATGAACATCACATACATCACATATTTCAATTACACAAAAGTATCGTTTAGTTTAACATAAATGCTTGTCTGTATTCAGCAATACGCTTTAATCATATTTTCAAGACATTAATAAAACAAAATCCATTTCGCATTTGTATGTTATTTCTGTAATTCTGTAATATTCTATTCTTTTTCACAAGGGTAGACACACTATATGCAATAAAACGAAGCATTTTAACATCAAAACAGCTTTAAAGCGACACATTTTATTTAGAAATTAAACTAAAATCTAATGTTGCACTTGCAATATTTACAGCAATGTGAAATTTAATTTACTGGTGCATAATGTTGCAGTATAAACAGCATTAGCATCAAACAACAAACAATATAGCCGTGTCAGATACGGATGGCTGCACAGTTCAACATGCATGACCTCGAATACCAACACTGTAGATGTAAGGACAAACACTAATAATATTTTTACATTACACCAGTGATGAATAGAAGATGACTTCTGATAAAAACTTCCTAATTCAGTATTGCTTAGCATTAAAAACATGCCCCAATTAAATTGTTAATTGAATTGCAACCTTTCACACAATGAGACAGAAATCGTCTCCATGTTAATCAGCATTATGCATCAGTTTGTTTTTCGTGAGAGGAATATAATGATGTATTATTGCATACTGTTTTAACAGATGATGTTTATACAAAGTATATTTCTATTTTAGGTGCAAATCAATATTTTCGAGTTATCCATAAACATAAACAGGGTATATATATATATATATATATATATATATATATATATATATGATGGCATTTTGGGGCGTGGAAAGCGTCGCGTCCCATGACATCTACGCAAGAGCACGGATTTAAAAAAGCCTTCTTTCTGCCCACAGTATTACGAAGCGCTGCGAAACAACAGCGAAACCGCAACAATCTCATTCCACTGTGATACGGTTATGTAAATGAGGGTTGCCAGATCTTAACGAGATGCCGATTCCCGAAATGGCTTTTCAATCGTACGCCTTTGCCTGTTCGGGTTCGCGCAGCGGTCTTGTACATTGCATTTGTATTAATAATTCTTTCTTTTCTTCACTTGTCGTTTTAATCCACCTCCAAATGGACTGCATTTGCATGTTCAATGTATCCGGGAGACGTTCGCTCTCTCTTGTTTGGAGGTGCTGCTCTGCCACACGCTAGCAGAAGGAGAGGAAAAGGTTGAGCATGAGTTTCCTTTACTATTCGTTTGGAATATGGGTCATCATCCCGCTGGTATTTTCTTGCAGCCTGAGGTCATCGCAGATATATTCACACAGGCCTCTGAGTTATTAGGCAACATGTTAAGTCTGCTTACAGACGGCCGGCTGCTTCCTAAAGCATTATATCAATGAAAAGATTGGCAGATTGAGCTGTCCAACAATGAATCTTCATTAAACTGTATTGTTCTCACTGTGTAAGGCACTGGATCGCAGGGAGCAAAAGGAGTCGTTTGAACACATTTTGTCTCATCTATGCTTTTAACACTTTTAACAATGTGCTTTGATTTGAGCCAGTGACATTACCGGAAGTATCTCTTTCAAAAGCTGTGATTTACTGCATGCACTCCTCTGTGTTGAAATGTACCCGTCTGATTTCTGATTTCAGTGTTATTTTGTTGGAAGCGAGTGGCACTAGCTCGTTTCTTGTAGTCTAGACTCGTAATCCTGCATCAAGGCTAATAAATCTTTTAATAATTTGACTGTATGGTGGTATGTCTTTGTGCATGCTGAAGAGGAAACATTCTGGGCACGAAATGGTTGATTTGACAGAAGCAAACAATTATATTTTGGCAGATGATGACATTTTTTAATCGCATGTAAAATGTGCATATTACATTCTATGTGTCAAATGAAGTGAAATACATAAAAGAAACACTGGAACAGTTTCGTACATTAATATAAATATCTAGCCCATACAATGTGAAAATAAATCAGCATCATTAATTTTATGATGAAAATTTTATTTTATTTAATATATATTATTTAATGACATTAATAACATTTATATGTATTATTATAATATAATATAATTATAATTAATATTTACATAAAATTCACAAAAATCGAACCTTTCATTGGAGAATAAGAATTTAAAATGGGGAAAATATCATTATGAATTTTTCCCTCCTCAAATTATTGGTACTCCCAGAAATTCTCATCAGGAAAATGTTTTCCCATTCATATTCACAATTTTGAGCACTCCAGAGTGATTATGAACATAACCTGTTAATTATATATAACCTTTTATTATATATGCAATAAATGTTTCCATATTGGAGAAGGCATTCTTATGAATGTTGGTCTACTTTTGTTTCACAATCTATTTTACTTGAATGAATTGAAGTGATTCCAGAAAGTTTTTTAATATCTGTGCTGGTAATTTAAATGCATCCAGCAACAGAATTGTCTTTATACTGAGCCAGAGGCTATCTCTGTCATGACATAAGCATCAAGAAAGCATTACAGCATCTAAAAGCAACCCAGACAATGCACAGCATTTATAAGCATATGACAACATAATCGCAGCTCATTTCTCGCTATTTGCTTCATTTCCTTTTTTTCTCATGCAGATAGCTTTATGTGGAATGGTCTATATAATCTACTTAGTAACAAGTAAATATCAGGCTCATTTAGACCTTAGAAGGGGCTTTTTGAAGAACTAAGCTTCTAGAAAAAGTGAATTATATTGCAATTATTGCTCTCATGATTAAGATAATAATCAGTGAAAATGGCCTGGGGTTAGAGAAATGGACTTCTCTAATTGTCATGGACTCAAATGTTATGTGTTAGTGTCTGGTAATTCAGTTGAATAAAGTCACATTCAGTATAGAGTATGCATAAATGATGCGCTCTATCTAAAAGGGACAGAAAAACAGATGTGATTAAACTAGCCCTGATTGGCACAGCAGAGAAGTAAATATCCTGCCATGAATGTATTTAATAAAAGGGTCATTTTCAGTGTTAAGTCATTTCTTAACTAAAGGCCAAAGGTTGATTTGTTTAGGCACTCACTTTTTGTTTATTCTGTGTTTGTTTCAGCTTATCATTTTTACCAGTCAGTACCCAAGTCATGCTTCTTTCTGCACATGAGCGGTTTTTGCACATATTTTATATGTTTTTCATTTCACAGTCAGATGAATGCAGCTATAAACCCGTTTCGAACCACAAGAAAATGAAATCCACCCTGTTTTTTTTTTGTTTTCAATTTTTCATGCTTTACACCATAACCATTACACCTAAATGTGTCGCACTAAAGCGATATCTAAGTGAATCCTGTGATTTGCGTGCTGCGCTAGCTCTTCAGCTCCAGGAGGCCGGCGGTGGGATCTTCGCTAGAGATGATGAGGTCTCCTCAGCGTACCTCGGTTGCGTCACTTCATTGGGTGACTGCATGAATGATTGTAGTTGCCATGGAGATTTTGCTGGGTGCTTAAAGGGCAGCCATGAAGAAATGGAGCGAGATGAGCTGGAGCAGATAATTGTTAAAAGAGCCGAACAACCTTGAGTGAAGTTCATGTTGTTCAAAGAATAAAACAGTGATGTTGATGCTTTGTACAGTTATACACAGGCTTAGTGTGCGTCTGAGACTGTGTAAGAGCATAAATACTCTTTTTGTTTATTAAAAATGGGAACAGCATTGCCATTGTTAAAGTACACCTATTATGGGTTATGAAAGGTTCATATTTTGGTTTCTGGTTACATTAACATGTATGCAAGGTTAAAAAACACTTTAATTTTCATATAATAGTATTTTTTTTTTATAATTAGTTACCTTATTTGTTCAACGACTCCTAAATGATTTGTTCAACGATTCGTTTCACTGAACCCCACCGGTGATTGGTTGATTTCATTTAAAGCAATGCGTGAGCTTTTAACGCTTCAACAAACGAATTAGCATTTTCATTCAGACCAACGAAAATCATGTATGTTAATGTTTCATGCTGATGTCGACATGAAACGGCTGGGACTTGTTTTAAAAAACGACTCTTATTTGGCTCTTTCTTTTGAGAAATAATGACAGGCTACACGGTGCGCTTCGAGATTTAAAACTTTGCAGGATGTTTTCATTCATTTAGAGCTGTGTTACTCACTGCATGAAAGGTTAAAAAAATCCATATGGGGCACTTTAATCTTTACTGAAAGAAAAACTCATTTGTTTATCCAGTCATCCTATTCAGGGTCAGATGCAAGTATTTTTTTATCATTCACTATTTGTGTACAAACTGTAAATACATTTTATAGGAAAATGTGTCGGATTTTAACTGATTTATTGAATGAATTACGTGAATGCGACAGCTCTAAGTTTTAATAGACTGGCCTTACACCGTATAGCTGCCAAATAGAGAAACACAGCTGTCAAAACCATGATAATAGCGAAGCTAAACCTTTAACCCAAACCCAAACTGCAATTGTTTTTTTCTCACTGGTGGCGCTTTAGACGGAGGACGTCTTAGATGGAAGTTTACGGATGTTCTCTACGTTATGTTTTTCCCTTCTCTTTGGCTTTTCGCTTCTGCCCAACAATTTGACGATCATGTCCATCTTTTGAATCTAGCCAGCTTAGAATGTTTTTCGTTATAGATATATATCTGAAACAGATCAAAACCACCCACGGACCATTCATGGACCACATTGCACACAATAATGCGGAGTGCTGGTTTTCTGCCATTCTCTGGATAACAGATTTTCAACACTATGAGATTATCAAAACGAATGATATTTTAACTGGTTCTACAAAATGGGTATTTCTTCAATTGCTGGCTTTTTTTTGGTGGTCTGGCACCGTAGTCCAACAGCAGACAGATATGACAGGAGAATTACATCATTTGGTCTGAAAGCATATGAACATTTTCATTTCACCACATCTCAAGTGATATATTGTATTTAATAGCACTCTGTGGTGGAAATAGCGATGACGGAAATGGTGTTTGAAAATAGCTGGCATGCTGTTTATCTTAAATACGCACAATATAGTTATCTATTATATTTTATTATTTTTTACACTTGATGCATTTCACCAAAATGCCGAATGATATGAAACAAAAATAATCTGCTCACAGCAGGTACTTCATATTTTGAAAAGTTTTCACTGAATAATTCAAATGGATTGCAATATGCATATCACAACTTAGTGGTCTGTCACAGTTTAAGTTTAAAAACAAAATCTATTCATAAAAGGCATTTGAAAAAAAAAGTTTCAGTCTGAACCGAAGCTGAATAAACACCCACATGCAAAAGTCATAAGACCAAGTCTATTTCTACATATTTTTTTTCCCCCAATGTCCCTGATATCAGCAGTAGAAAATGTGTTTATCATTTTAGCTTTTATAAAAGAAATGAACTGGCATTGTGCTACCGATCAAATTGACTGCCAGCATTTTAGCCGTGCAGCAGGCAGTTCCATTTCCGTGTCTTGATAACAGCGCAAACAAACAACAAAATAGAAACTTCAATTGAGCTGCGTGTATTTGATGTCTGCCCCCTTTACTTTGCATTTCTGATGTAAATGAATGTTCAAAGCACAAGCTGCACATCAGAACCATGGCATTTCACCCCACTGACTTCACACTGCCCAAAAATAGACGTTTCTCTTGCCAACCGGGCAGCGTCTGGAAAAGCGAATACTGTTTTTAAACCGGATATTAGCAGGTTATTTAGATAAGCTTCCCCAAAAGGTTAGTTCCATTATACTTCTTCAAAGTTCAAAATACGTATTAATCATCAGTGGATTAGTTAAACACATACGACACCGTTTCAGCAAATGAGTCATGATTTTGAGATTGATTATTCATATTTATTCTTTTTTAGAGTTAACATTTTTGCTCGTGCAGTAAAAAGGTCCCCGTGGAAGGTCCCCTGGAGTGTTAAAAGCATTTGTAATAAAAATGCAAACCCTGCTTAAATTCAGCAGTTGCATGTGATGGAGAAATATTAAGCACCGGCCTTCATAAGAGGTTGTTCCTGCTCGAGATTGCGGTCACTTTATGAGATTAATGTGGTTAATTTCACTCAGGCTTGTTCTGTTGCACACCAAGATGATCCCTAGGGCTAAAATGTTCATATATTTGTATTCCGCTGCAGCTGTTTAATATTTTATTTTCCTTCGCAATAAATGCTAATGTGCAATTATGATGATCTTCCTTAGTCCTTTTGAAAGAAAAAAAACACCATTAACAAACCACTACATGATTTTGAAAGAGATTGATCTGGTTTGTAACCGGTACAACCGACGGAACTAAAGTCTAATATTAGATGCTTAATAATAGTGCTTTGTTTTCATGAAAAAAATACTATAAGGACTGGGGAAAAAACAGTCCAGAAATATGCTGTTACTAATAAAATGAAGTACCATTTTCAAAGTAAAACAGCCAGATGACTCAAGATATTGATTAATGACAACCAATAGTAACTAACATGTATAGTAGACAGTTAAAGCATGTTCAATAAGCATGTGCATAACAATCGACCCATTAATTTTGCAACACAAATGCATAATAGTGTCTTCTTCATATCGATAAATTAGATGGATGGCTCTCTGTAATCCAGAGATATCAAACAAAGTCTATTTTAAGAGGCAGGAATTTCACTTTCACCCACTCCTCTAACATCGAATAGCTTCTTGTCCCTTCATGACCTTAAAACCGAACTTTGATGTTTTGTAATCTGTAGTGTGTGCTTTAAAAATTGCCATCTCTATAACGATGTGCCCTTCAGTGTTATCATGCAATTTAGAGAAATGTGCTGGAGTAAAGCTGAAACACACTGCAACAACGGCACAGTTTCTGACAGAACTGACTGAGCTGCGTACAAAAGGGTTTGCTGTTCTGTATCCGAGAGAGGTACAACTAAAACAAAAGTCCTTACAAAAGCTTACAAAAGCTATCTTTTAGTATTATTTATCATCATTCTTGACAAAAGCTGTCACTGGGACAGTACCTTTTCAAAAGGTTCCTATTAAGTTGAAATATGTACACGTTAGGTATTATTGTGCGCTTTTTAGCTATGCATTAGGTAAAAAAAAAGCTTTTGTACCATTATTTTTGGTGGTGTACAAAGTAAACTAAAATATCAATCCCAGTTAAAACAATTAAAAATGACATGTTTGAACTTTATATGGATTCAACTGTATATGGTCTACCCTAATGCATATAAGATTATGGGAGAAAATGGAAATGGAAACACTGGTAATTGAAAGCATTATCGAGCACAAAAATAGCTGTTAAGTGAATCTGCAGGATGTGCAGATATGCGGTTATGGGTCCTGGCTAATATCTTCAGTGTATATAGGTACAGCACCCTTTAAAAGAGCGTTGGACTCCGCTCTTAATGCATCTGTCAAGCTTCAGTCAGTCATTTAGTTTCACATTAATGCAAATTCTTTTCAGCGAGTCGCCCGGGCAGTAATAAAGGTAGTTTATTTGACTAAAAAAAATCAGGTGAAAGCATTGCTAATCATTTTAACAGGTGGGCAATTTTTGTTAGCCAACATAAAAGCATTTGCAAGGAGGCAGCAAGCATTGTTAGTTTTCCAAAAACCTATAGCACAAACTTTGTCAAGTAATTGCATCGGCGTTAGAAATGCTAATCTTAATGCAAGATCTAATTTACCATCTACTGAGTGAAAGTTACATTACTTAATTAATATTCACGAGCCTTGTTCAAGAGGCTTATATGGTTCATAATACGCCTGCCTTTGGTATCTCCCATTATTCCCAGCTCTGATAAATGCAGTCATGATGAACAACCGCACCATCTTGTTCACCAGATCTAATATTCTGTAATTGCTCAGTGTCCATTCAAAGGCGACATTAATCAATACTTCCTCCGCTGTGATCCTAAATTTAACGTTCCCTTCGTAAACCTGACACGGCGAGCTGTAATTACATTAAATTTGTTCTATATCTGAAATTACTGGCTTGTAATAATCTGTTTAATGAGGTAACAGTTTACCTCTGATTGCTGTAATGCAGAAACCCGGCACAGTCTCCCAAGAACTTCTTTCTGAAAGTTTTGACAGGAAGCTTGAAGAGATTCTCGCATCCAACATTTTGGTTTCGTGCGGGCATCTGTTCTGAAATATCACGAGCGTTCTGGGTGGGAGCAGATACAGTTAGTGCCGTAAAGGAGCTAAACGCTCTAAAGAGGCTGACAGGATAAGAGAATAATATGCAGCATTTAAACGAGAACAACCTTTGCCTGGCTTCAGTCTTCCTCTGAAGAAAACCTGAGAAGGTGTAGATGAAGGAGCTTTGTAAATAAAAGAGAATACTTTGATGCTAATATCTGCTGACAGCGCCTGATAACAAAGAGCCGAACTAAAGGAAAAACTACAGCAGAAACAAAAAGGGGACCATTAGTTTTGAATAAGATCGATGGTTTTGTTTGCTTTGCCGCACGCATACATTTCAAGCAAAACACCTGCATGCATTTAGAGGAATTTTGGGTGGAACATGCAGTGTATAATAGCTAGCTACAGTAGCTAGCTCGATAGATATCTGCCTTAGATATCTACTAACAAATGTCAGATCTCATTTCACTTTTTCTGGGAAGAAGTATAAATGAAATAACTTTTTCTTTTTCAAGTTAACTTGTTAAATAACATTTTAACCAACTGGACTTGCACAGTATGCAATTTATCATATTAATATCATATTAATTTGTCATATTAACACAAATTAAGACAAAAATATAGACCTTTGTGCTAAATTGCTTTACAGTGTTTTTTTATTGTTGCAAAGCAATGTAAACATAATTTCACGTCTAAATGCTTTTCAGGGGCCCTTCAAAAAAGTACTCTGTGCAGACAAAAAAAACACATCCCTCTACCTTTTAGGGCTATATAAAGATTTTGTACAAATATCTTTGGTACCTTAGGATACTGCCAGACGTACATATATACGCGCTTTGTCTTTGAGCAACTTTTCAAAGTGTTAAATTCCCGAACAGTTAAAGTCGGCTACCTTCAGGTTCGACCAGCATCTTTTTCAAGGGCTCTGACCTCTGGACTGACCCTAACACATTCACCTGTCATGGAGTAACACCTACACTGCTCAGTAAGGGACAGCGAACAGCGTCCGGCTTGTTCAGCTTTGGAACAACATTAGCAATGACCTTGTATTTAACCTCAACCCTTCAGCGGCTCGTCACGACCCCTTTATTTGATCCAGGCAGGTAAATCTCTACGCTGCCCCTCAGTGGATGGGATGTGCAAATGGAGGTGTGGAGTCTAGACTAAGTGCAACACTGTCTGTAATCCAACTCCACATCCAGCCTCAGACTCAGACTGTAAGTGCCAACCACTAAATCAATGCCATCGATCAGTCTGTTGGGAGAAGACTGATATGCTGGTTTAACCCATTAGATACATCACCTTTTCAGACCTTTAACCTGCTGAGAGAGATAATTAATGGAAAGATGCCTCTTGTGAAAAAGAAGCCCAATTTAGCATTTTTAGCACTTGTTACTGAAATAGTATACTTCAAAGAATATACAACGGTGCGGACTAAATGTAATGTTTTCAGACGTTAATTGCATGCTAATTGCAATTAAATGAAAATGTACAATAGTTTAAATTAGTATTAAATGCAATTAGCTGAGGGCTTTTGACATACATAAGAAAGACTTAAAATATACAATTTCATTATTGCATGCAATATTTGAAATGAGGTTAAAGCATGAATTATATTGTATTATACAATATGCTATTGTAATTACACCTTTGTAATAATGCATTTGCATTTTAATATATTTAAAATATATAGACCTTAAATGTGATATTGTCATACCAGAGCAGTTGAAAGATTATCAAAAACTTTACATGTGCGAATATTTTAGTCAATAAATTGAAAAAGTATACCTAGATAAAGCATGGGCAGTCGATTATTACTCGTACTGTCAAACAATTAATTGCAATTAAACAATTAAAGTATATATATATTTGACAGCACTAATTAAAACATAATGATTTAAACTTCAAAGTAATATTGTTTTTTTCAATTTGACTATTACAAATTAACATTTTTAAAAGTGTAAAAGTGTGATAAGAAATATGAAATGCACTAAATACACTTAAGTGCATTTTAATTCATGAATATTATCTGCAATTACAGTTTTTAAAAATATTCCTATCTGCAGTGCATTCACTCCGGCACTTCTTTTTCACAAGGACACCTTTTAAGAGTTATACCAGTGATAGCTATGTATGTGTTAATTACTTTTGAAGGAACAGAAACTCTGACCAGACTTGTTATTTTGCTGTGCTTTTCTCTGCATGTAAACCTTTGCAACATTATTTAAATGTTTAATTTTCCACATCAGCCAATTATTAATATATTTCATATAAATGTACCCGGTAAAACAAAATGCTTTGCATGTCGGTCAGACACTCTCATCCTGTCTAAATGGGTTATTCTTGGCCCGGAATAAGCTTCGGTCTGAAACAGACCTTTTGCCATTGTGTCAAAGCGACTACGTGAGACTAATCATAAACTAAAAATGCTTGCCTTATTAAATATTCATGTGCTATAGTCTCAGAAACTTCCAGCCGCTGTTTAATTTCTTTTGAGGGAAACGGTTAACAGGTTAGTGAAAATGTTGCTGTACTTCTCCAGTCGATGTTTTTAATTAAAATAAAAATGGTAAGTAAGAACTTCAGCGGCGGAGTGTAAAATCTCTCGGGAGGATGATGTATCAGCAAAGAGTAAATCAGGTGTACAATAAGTCAATGACCCTTGTAAAAAATGACCTTTCACTGCAACATTATTACACTTTTAAGTTAGTAGACAGTAGAACTCCTAACATATGGAAATGTTTGAAAAGCAATCAATGCACCAACAGAGCACATAATGTCCCATAAGTCAATCAACTCATGAATATGGATTACAAATGAACTGGTTGGTACCTGTTATTTTTCTCCAGGTTATGATCTTCCATCTTCAGCATATTGACTGAGCTGCTTCCCCAAGCCAGGCGGCTCAAGAGCAGCTGTCTTTTACATTGCCTACGCAAACCACGGAGCAAAAGTCATTTCTGCATTCCGTGCTGATCCTCATTCTAATTCAATTCATTTTCTTTTAAATATGTGCAAGCACTAACAACACATCGGCCCATGTCTGCACCGAGAGATATCGCCCTGTATCACCTCTAGGGGAGCAAGAATACTTTTTTGATAAATCATAAAGACAGGCATTAGCTGGTTTTAATAAAACCTTTGGAGGCATTTCGCCCAATCTCTAACACTCCAAACCCACAGTTTCATCAGCACCATATTAAGAAGGCCCCATCTTGCATTTGTCAAACCCTTAATTGTTAATTACATTCCAATTAGTCAGTGGGATGGATTAAGAAATCAGCTCCAGCAGCCCTGAAGCAGAGTCATACAAGGTGAAGAGAGCAGGTTTATTTGCTTGCATTGTGTGTTTGTACTGCGAGCTATTTTAGTTTTTCCATCACTCTTTTATTTTATCTGTCTGATTTGACAGGTTACGTGATGCGCAGTGATCTAAACTCTTACCTAAGCAGAACTGTGCTAAAAGTTCAACTTAGGTCAGAATCAGCTGCGTTTTTTGGATGCTTAAGGTTACAGATGCTGATAACAAGTCTTGTTCTGAATGGCGTTCACAAGTGTTCGATATAAATGAGATTTTCAGCTTCCTCGAGTCATAGTAGCTTGAAAAAGTTACACAGCACAAAGTTCACTCCAAAGGAGCTGTTCTCAGCAAATACTGTTTTGAACTCCCCCAAATGGTTCGATTGGAGTCGTGAATTTTCTTCGGGGAGTGTATTTGTGTCCAATACAAACCCAAAAATATTACAGCACGGTTGAGTTGCAATGCACAGTGTTGTCACAGACATAATCGACTGTGTTTCTAAACTTTGACTGACTAAAAAGACCTGTTATTTGTTGGTTCATAAGAGTGATTTGCTTATGAACCAGACTACACTGGTAGCGCTGTTGATTTACTAAAAGAAACTGCTCATAAGTAATTTTTCGTTTATTAAAATATTGCTGTTCTGCTGTATGTTTTGATTCACTAAAAGCTACTGAATCACAGGAGACATTTGTTCATGAATCAGACTGCACTAGTCACCTACAAATTGTTGTTGCAATTTCTCAAAAGAATAATTTGTCAGTGAACCATAAGACACTGATAGCACTGAATGAGTCTCATAAGAATCATCTGTTTGTGAATCAAACAACACTAGAGACAACAAGGACAACTATCGATCAGTAATATTGATCAGAAAAAAAGACCCATTCTTATGTTGGCCTAGCTGGTGCTCTCAGTTCATAGCATGCAAGATCATGTGAGGTCATTAGTTTTGTGGTCAGCGGGAGAATATTAGATGGGTCTCGCTCTGAAACACAAGAATAGACTTCTGCACGGATAAAAGTCCTTTCATGTCCAGCATTAGTGTGTGTAATGCAATGAAAGCCCACTGATATTTCTCTCTCACAGTGGAAAAACACTTCTCAGCCCCTCAGTTTATTTGTCTCACACTCAGGTTGCTCTCCTCGTATCTTGCCAGGATACAGGAGTCATTTCTAATCGAATCTTTCGTTCTGAGCACATTCTGAGCACGCTGACCTCATGCACCGGTTTAACATGAGAGCTAAAACTGCAATGTGTTATTTAATGGTAAAAGGAGATCGCGGCATACGGACGATAAAATGTCCAATGACACGAAAAAGATGCTGTTGGCTACAGCTGTTTGGATGTGTTATATTTACCAGGGCCGTGAACATGCATGACTAACTCTCACAAAGCTCACCGTAGGTCAGTGAGTTGAAGCAGGGCTGTGCTCAAACAGCACTTCAAAAGTATTTTCTTCCACAGCCCATCTTCAGAATAATGGGTTCAGCAAAAAGACACAAAAAGCAAGTTCAAGGGCTGAATGGTTCATGGAGCTGCAGCTATAAAGGGTTACAATCTTGGAGGGAAAAAAATAACGGAAAGGATGAGCAATTATTGCGCTCGCTGGTCTCTGTTGGGGTGTATGGTGTAGTGTCTAGATATCATCCTCAATGAAAAGCTTCTACGACTGCTCAGGCATGAACCATGACAGTGACTAATAACTGAAGACCATAGAGGCATCCGACTCATTCCCACTGCCGGCTTTTTCGCTTGCAGTCTTTCCTAATAAGCTTTTTCTTTCTGCACTTACTTTTAACTTTCAACAAATTGTGCACAACCATTTGACAGCACATTAAAAATGTTTAAGGACTCAAAAAAAAATGTTAAGCCTGGAAATAAGTAAAATGACTTTAAAAACACTTTACAAAGGTTCAGTTTGGCAACATTTGCATCTGTTAACCTGTTCATTTAATATATTAGTAACATTTAATCTATTGCATTAATGTACATTTACAATGTTGTTTTTTAAAGTGCCTCTATTATGGGTTATGAAAGGTAATCATAATAGTTTTGGGAGTCCCCAAAAACAGGTTGACACACATGCAACGATGAATTTTTTCCGAAAAATTGAAACCTACCCATAACACCAAACCTGTCCCTTTACCTGTCTCAGAATTTTACCCACATCCAACCCCAATAGCAGCAAAGACCACAATTAATACATTGCACTTATATTTTGTAAGTGCACGTAGTATTTAAGACCACCTAATATAACGTGTGCGATAAAAAAGTTTATCAGAAACCCATTTTCCACCACTAGTTGCTTTAAATTTTGAACCTCACTCAACAGTATGTACTTTACGCATTCACTATACACCTTTTCCAAAATACTAAGCAGCAACGCAACGGATAACGGGGGCAACTTTGTAAAAGAAGCCTAATTCTCGACATCTCTTGAACCCACACAGGATTACTGGGGCTTGTTGGCTCTGCTCTGTGTCGTTCGCAGCTCCGGCTGCCATCTGAGCTGCGGTTGCTTTAGCTCAGGATTACAGATAATAGATGAAACAGACTATGTGGATGCAATTACAGATGCGTAATTCACCATCACCTAATCTCTGTTCATGATATGAGGGAATGGAGCCCCATCCAGGCGACCTAGCACACGACCTCGTGGCATGAGCAGACACATGCGTGGTGGGTTTATCTGAGGACTACCCAGCAGGGAGAGAACGTCACAGTACAGCAGACTTATACTAATACACTGAGCATATTAAACCCCCCAAAATTTGGCCAAGAACTGCCGCTGCTTTTTCATAACCCGGGCAAACCCCAAAAGACTTACTCTAATAAAAAAAGTAAATACAGTTTAATCTAAAGCGCTGAACTTTAGCATCGCAGTTATGTTTCAGAGAAAAAGTACTAATAATTTCCGCTTGTGTAGAGTGGTAAAACTAAAACTGGAAACATTTTACTTGTTTTATAAAAGTGTTTTTAAAGAAATAGTTCATCCATGAATAAATTAGAAAAAATTCTGAAAATGTACCCATCCTCGGGCCACCCAAGAATGCTTTACAAAAAAATATGTTGAAATTTATCATTGCATTACTTGCTCACCAATTGATCCTCTGCAGAGAATGAGTGCCGTCAGAAAGAGAGTCCCAACAATTGATAAAAACATCACAAGTAATCCACACCACTCCAGTCCATGATGCAATGAAACATTTCTTCAAATCTGTTCTAATGAAAAAACAAACTCATTGACATTTTGGGTGCTGTTTTGAACTGTTCCTTTAATGCATTAATTATCCCAATCTAACTAATTATTATGCATAAGGATGCATATATACACGCTGTTAAACCTATAGAAAGTACAGTATAACAGTTCACACCAAGCACATTAAAAATAAAGATAAAGATATAATTCTAAAAATCATTCTTCCAAAAGTCCACAACACAACTATAACGATAACGATAAAGGCGCAGAGAAACAATATCGTTTTCAGTTCGATTTTCCCAGCTGACGAACGATACAAACATTCACATCCAATCAGAATCGATCCTGCTATCACGCGCTTGAGAATTTAAAGCAGCCCTTGCGCTTATAATGAAAAGACGATATCGATCGCTGGTGTGAACGCGAATATAGTTGTCGTTACTGTTATCTTTATAGTTATTGTGAACGGGGCTTAATGCCTCAAAACACAGACAACGTATTTCAGGGACATTAGCAAGGAATCTGCACATTGGCCTACTATAATGCATTTAAGTTTGGTTAAACAATCATATACAAAAGATATAATGCATTATAAAGAGCATCACTGATATTTTCATAATGCATTATACACAAAGGCAAGAGTTCAACCACTGCTGCCATTTTGGACATAATGCACAATATAGAAATGTCACCGCTGATGAAAATAGCATACTAAATCTTTCTATTGATTTTATTTCTTGCAACAAAATAATTTGCGTTGACTGTGTTTCCAATACCGAATGTGTGATGATATCTCAATCAATATCCCATTATAGAAAGCACCATCAGCCCGCAAACTGTTTACCTTTATTCTGACGTTAATGAAAGGACTGCACTAAAAGGAAGCTTACCGAATGCACAACAAGAGCATTTTTGAAATACCATTTTCAATCGTTAGCGACTGTCTCCAAGCTGTGACATTTTAGATAATGGACAGGTTTCGGCGAAGAATGCAACACAAACAAAACACCTTATATAATGTGCATTCATGCGAATGAAAAAGAAACTGTCATTAATTTCCACACTTGTATTTCCTTTTTTTTTTTTTTTTTTAAGCGTTCAACTAAATTTCCTATTTTTTTATTGCACTGAAGTGACGTGCAGGAGCGTAGCAACTCAATCAATCAATAACCTTCTTTCTAACTGTCATGATTATAAAATATTTATCAAAAGTGAATGATACCAGGAATATTAATCTTTTTCATAGAGGCTCTCCAATGTAAATGATATACTAGAAGCCGGGCCAGTTTAGCCCCAAGGAGAATTGAAATAGTATACTTAGGGGTATACTATTACTACAATGATATTTGTATACTTGCTACGTAAAGTACAGGTGCTGGTCATATAATTAGAATATAATCAAAAAGTTGATTTATTTCACTTATTCCGTGTGAAACTTGTATATTATATTCATTCGTTACACACAGACTGATATATTTCAAATGTTTATTTCTTTTCATTTTGATGATTATAACTGACAACTAATGAAAACCCCAAATTCAGTTTCTCAGAAAATTAGAATATTGTGATTTTTTTCTTCTTTGGCGTCTCTGCATACAGACACCATCTGTACTGTTTTAAAGCACTTTTTTAATAAAAGCCCTAAATGCATTTCTTTATCGCCTTTTCTTATCGAGCTTTGGAAAAAACTGATGAGTTATTTAATTGAGATTCAGGTATATTCAGGTTTTCAGTTTGTTCTCAGTCCTTGAATTCTGCGAGTTATACCTAAAATGTTCAAAAAGGAATTACATAAAAACGAAAAGCATAACAACGTTACAATGGAAGCATATGGCAGTATATATGACGGATCTGCCAGGCTCAATCACCACCCAATCCCAGCGATCTCTCTCACCTGAGTATTCATTTGAGCACCTGCACCCCATTCAGGACCCATCATCTCACTCAACATAAAGCACACGCCACAGCTCTTCAGTTTGTTGGAGCTTGTTTGTCTGAAGCGGACACGCTGCCCAAACGCGTTTCCTTCAAGGCTTAATCTTTGCTGACTTTTGATCTGACTCCTGTTTTCTGCCCCTGTTAGTGTGCATCCCCATGAACGCGCTCCTGTTTCTCCGGTCTCCCAGTTCTCCAGCGATCCTGCGTCCTGGTTTAGTTTGTTCTGAAAGTCTGTGCCCAGTGCCTCATCCTGCTTTAAATAAATGCTTTCTGTTTCATTCTAACTCCAGTTTCCTTAAGAATATTGCTAACTATATCTATCAAGAATCTGACTTTTTATTTTTTACGACTCTAAAGAAACATAATATGTAACAATAATTTTTTTACATTTTTAAAAAGAGGTTTCTTATGCTCACTATAGCTGCATTTATTGAATAAAAAATACAGTAAAAGTGTGAAAGGTTATTAACTTTAAAAAATATTTTAAAATTGCAATGTATTTAAAGGTGTAATTTCAATACATTTATATTCAATACATTTGAATAAATTAATAATAATAATTAATTGAGCACTAACTCAGAATATATACTCTCTCTCTCTCTCTCTCTCTCTCTCTCTCTCTCTCTATATATATATATATATATATATATATATATATATGTGTGTGTGTGTGTGTATGTGTGTGAGTGTATGTATATAGTTTTAAACTGAAATTATTTAAATTGGATAAATATTTCACAATATCTGTTTTTATTGTATTTTTGATTCAATAAATGCAGCCTGGGTGAGCATACGTGACTTTCTGAAACTTAAATAAATAAAAGATTATCTCCCTGCATAAATGATTAGTTCGACAGCAGCTGACATTTCTGGGTCTTGAGATTAAACATCTATAAAAAGCGTACGTTTGCGCTGATGCCCAACAGAACGCGTTCTCCTCGTTCCAGTGTAATGCACTGTCAGCGAACGGAGCTGCTTATATAAGTCATATAGAAGTTCAAACAAAGTGCTAAGGAACAAGGGAAGACAGCACAAAGTGTACTTGCTTGCCGGAATAAACCGAATCAAGCGGATGAGACTATTGTCGAAGGTCTTTTTCTCTCCTGTTCTGGGAGAGGCTTTAATCAACATCAACTTTGAAAACATGCACCCTATCAGCCTTTTATATTCAGACACAAAGTCTTTGTGTAAAGCTGAGGAGGAGACTGGAGGCTCATTACCCTATTTAGAGACAGCAGGATGAGTTTCACCCCAGACAGAGATTTCATAAAGCTGGAAAAGTGCTGAATGTTTTTTTTTATCATGAAAAGGGAAAATCAGACACTGCTCCTCTATCAGTGACGCCGAAAAAGGCCTTCATAGGGTTTAATGGCTATATCTTTAAACTCTTACCAAATTAGGACCTGGTGATAAAATGCAAGTGGGTCAAGTTGCTTTGTGTAAACTGCCTTATATCGTTTAATATGAGTCAGCATACTCTACATCTCCTGAGCTCTTTATAACTGCCAGTTAAACTTTTCTAATGGCGTTATATGCTGCATTATAAGCTGTAGCCTACAACATAAAATTTGCCTTACATGCCAACGTCAAATATCTCTCTGAAACGGTCATGCAACCGTGGAGTAGTTCATTTATAGCTTTTTAACTCTTACCTCTCGTTGTCATAGCTTCATAAAACAGATATCACATGGAATATTATTATTTATAAAATATATCAATAAACAATATATGGCTTACAGGCAAAACAATTCTTCTAGGAGCCGAACGACTGAATATGCTATTCTCTCTAAATAAATAATTCCAAAAGGAAAACGACGTTTAATTTAAAAATTCTACAATGTGCTGGTTTAAGGTTCACTGAACACCTGACAGGTCAGATCAGAGGCCTAAAGAAAAGTCTAAATTACTTTATTCCAATGAACGACTGGATGGAGCCGTGAAAGAACACCCAGAATAGAGAATAGATGACCAAAAGTACTTGAATTGAATTAGCTGTTATAATGACAACATGTCATATCAGATGGAATAAGTCTCATTGTATGTCAGAATATTAAGAACTAATGAAAAGACTGTCAAGATAGACACCACCAAAGATTTGCATATCACATCCTCTTAATACTGGAAGGAAATACATTTTAAATATGTTCTTTCTGCAAGTAAAGCACCATATTTAATTAACACTGAGAAGAAGATATTCAAGAGGCCAAGAATAGATATAGCTGAACGAAATGGAAACCAGTTTAGCGGAGAGCGTATTATGTGGAAATGTTATGAATCTTTTAAAGAATACTGGTGATATGCTTGATGCGAAGGGTTAAGATGTGCTGGGGTTTGCTTGTGTCATTCATTTTTTGGGAGATATTTATTCCGTCTTTGTTTTTCAGTCATGTCTTATTAGATCACTGCATTATTCAGAGCTCGTCTGTTAATTACTTCAATACTTTGTTCAATTCCATTTATAAAAAGTTCCCATATCGCCTCGCGAAAACTAATGAGGCCATAAATGTTGATTCATACGTTCTGTGTTAAATGGAGCCATTCGTTACAAATCCTATATCTGGATCTTTGTCCACGCTGATCACAATCGGGAAGCACTCGACGGAGGACAGAAATTGTTTGGTACAGATGATTTATGAATGGATTCTATATGCTTTATGTTATTTGACAATGACGCATGAGTTGGCAGGTAATCCATTACTGAGGACAGGCTAATGACTGTCACATTTTAGAGAATCTTAATACACACAGACAAGCGCCTGTCTGCCCTTGCCATTCTCGTTAGCTCGGCTGCTGAAAGACTCAATAAACTCTTCACGGGCCATTACTTAGACACGCTACAGGACTTATTTATTGACTGTGCTGCCAAGTCGTAATACCATTATGTCCTGCTCATCCTGAGATATATTAATTGCACAGTTCCTGGTGTGTGCTAAAAAGCACGCATCGCTGTTATTGCGATATAGTGTTAGAGGTTTGTTCGCAACTTTGGCACTATTTATTTATTATTTTTCAGATCATCTTGATTTTTTGTCTCAGGGGCGGTAAACATGCACAAAACCACTTCCGGCTGCTTTGAGTTCAAGGTAACACTTTAGAATAGGTAACACTTGTTCACTATTAACTACTTCCTTTAGTAATGGTTAGTAAGATAGTTGTTAAGTTTGGGTATTGGGTAAAATTAGGGATGGAGAATAAGGTCATTAAGAATTAAGAGCTTAATTAGCACTAATAAATGGCTAATGTCCTAGTAATATCATGCTAATAACCAACTAATAGGTGTAACCTTAAAATAAAGTGTTACCGAGTGCAATATTGATATAGCATTTTGAAAACATAATGATTTGTTAATTGCAATTAAAATGTATTATAGATTCAATTATATTGAATGCAGCTAACTGAAAAAAAATAGAGTGCTTTTTTGAAAGTATGACTTAAGTACATGTTAGGACTATATATCATTTCATAATTAGTTTGTCTTTAAAATAATATACTTTAATGGCAATTTTTAATGTAAAATATTTTAATTAATGTGAATATTTAAATAATGTTGTATTTAATACATTTTAAATATTTTAACTTTTTATTTTCTATTATCATTGTACAAAGTGCACTTTTAAGTGTGTTAAGGACGTCATTAATGTGTACATTTAATTGTTCTTTCATTATTACATTTTATTATTATTAATTTTATTAATGCTTAAATGAAGCCCACTTTCAAAGCAGTTAAACACTTCCTCTTTTACAAAAATAATTCTGTAACTATTTATATATACTCATCCTGTTTTGTATAACTTTATTAAGATCAGATATTAAAGTTTTAAAGTTTTTTTATTTTTAAAGTCCAGTGCTTTATTGGACCCGCTGCCTTTCATTATGGACCAAAACAAATTACGAAAGTTACGTCCTTAAAAACAAAATAGTCTGAGGATCAGTTCGCATTTATATTGTGTGATTGTGTGCTTTCAATGACCTTCATTTAATTAGGAATAAGGCAGAGCTTTAAAATAATCTACGCAGCCAGCGGTGGGAGCAGACCGTACATGACTGAAATGCTAAAGTGGCTGGAGATTACTTTTTGAAATAAAACGGGAAATGTCACATCTCCAGAAGGTGGAAGCTATTTGCATTTCATACCACAAAGCACAGATTCAACGCTGTGGATAATTGTTGCAGGCGAGCACTTTGACTCTTTATTGTCTCTTTGGAAAATTTGAGCAGTGATGCAGATGATGCCAGTGAAGGACCAGGGCAGTCATGCAGGAGACTCGGCCACAGATGGCTGTAATTAGCAGCAAGGAGAGGAGGTCAAAGTAAGCAGCGCCTGATCAAGGCTGCCCGTAGAAACCCGTTCTCTCTCGCCCTCACACCAGTCAGGTCTCTTGTCACTTGTGACAGTGAGTGAGAAGAAAGAGAAGTGCTAAAGCGGGTTAGCACAGTCAAAGGGTAAAGAATACGTTCTCAACCTCTTGGAATTTGACAATTATACATTTTTGGCTCTGCTCATTTAGGGACTGTGACCCGAGGATGGTGTGTTGTAACTGATGAGAGGTTCCTAACCATGTGTGGAATATCGGATTGAATGAATTAATAATAATGGAAGACACACTTGCTGGGTCGACTAAAACATGACCTGTCCTATCTTGCCATTAATGTCCTTGGTAAGTGGTACAAAGGAAGCAATTTAGCCATTGGAGTTTTTTTAAAGGGCTGTCAATCTTTTGAGACTTGAATGAATTACACAATAGACTATAGTGCGCTTTAGGTGTCTTTTAGGTTCAGTAGATCCAGAATCTTATCTTATCTTATCTTATCTTATCTTATCTTATCTTATTTTATCTTATCTTATCTTATCTTATCTTATCTTATCTTATCTTATCTACATATATATATATATATATATATATATATATATATATATATATATATATATATATATATATATATATATATATATATATAGGTTACTTGACTAAATGATTTTACATTTTACATACATCACCAGAGCAAAGTCTATTATTTAGCTGGAAGAGATATAAAATTACAATATGTTAATTAGGATTACAAGGGCAATTAAACACACACACACACACACACACACACACACACACACACACACACACACAAATACACACACACACACACAAATAGGATATACATGCATCAATCATTTAGAATCAAATCCTTAATATGCATTTAGAAAACAGTCTAAATATAGTCCAAATAATACCAAAAGTGTAAAACTTTCAAATTATGCTGAATCATACTTAATTATGCAAACCATGCTGATTTTGGGTGTGCAAAATTAAGTGGTACTTATTGTTCAGATGGCATTTTTGTGAAGAAAAGGATTTTTAGACTAAATGAATCCAAAAACAAAAAAGTAAAGTCCTAGAATTCAACAAACATTATTAGATCTTTTAAACCGAAGGCAGTGCTTTTATTTAGTTTTTTTCTGAAATGCTACATAATCAGAAGCTCACATCACCAGAACGAAGTCCAGCTATATTATTTAGACAAAGTCAGTTAAAAAATATAAATGAAACACATGAGTGGGCTGTTCACAATAATATGCATTTTGAAAATACATTTCACGCTAACTTTATAGTTTAATTTGAAGGACTATGGTTATTTTGGATGAGCAAAAATGATGAAGATTATACTCTAAGCATCAAATGTTTTTGAAAAATTTTCATAATCCAAAAACCAAAAAAAAAAAGTTTTCCTGTCCCCATGATCCACAAGGAAGTGTCAGAAGTGCTGTGAGGAAACGAGCTGTTCTTCCTCCTCAGGCAATGTAGCAGACAGTTTCCCCTGCCAGCAAGCAGCTTGGAAGGGTTAAGAGCGGACTACAGGGGTGCCAGCCCCTCTGCTCTGAAGTGTGCGTGCGTGTGTGTGTGTGTGTGTGTGTGAGAGAGAGAGAGAAGCTGCGTGACGGCCCCTCTGGGTGTGTGAGTGTGTGTTTGTCAACTGAACTGTGAGGCCAGCGGGCCCTCAGATGTGCTAAACATGTCAGTAGCAGTGTTGCTGAATGTCCCCTGAATGATGCGACTCCACCTGGGTTACATCGCACTCTGTCATTGTATTCACAGCTGCCAAACACAAAAACAGACACAGGGATACGGCTCTATATTCTCTGACAAACTGCTTCATATTCCTTCTAAGAAACACAGTTTATAAAGAACTGGTTTACTTAAAAATGAAAATGTATTATTTATGCACACCCATGATGTTTCAATCCTGGCTTGTTCCATGTTTATTCAGACACTGTAAGATGAAGAAAAAAAACCCCACAATGCCATACATAATTTAAAAAAACAGTAATATTAACACAGTACATTGCGTGCTTTTTTTTCTCCGAATTATGAAATATGCATTTCTGACATTTTAAAAAATAAACGTATATTTTCTCGAATTGTGACTTTATTTTTGCCATTCTGACTCCACAACAAGTAGTTGCGAGTGATCAAGTCATAATTGTGAATATATATATAAACTCACAATTATGAGAACGGTCTTTCCCCCTTGAGAACTGGACTTTAGTCAGAATTGTGAGACACACACTCACATTCGGTAGGTAGCGTCGAGAAGGATTGTAAAAGAAACCATGTTAAAATGGTCATCGGATGCAAAATTAATTTTACCGTCCTGAGTGAGCTGTTATCAGTCTGCCATCGTCTCGACTCTGATGCAGGGAGAAACAAGATGTCGCAGATTAAGCGATTGGAGTGTTTTGTTGTTGGATGTCATTGTGAATATAGCAGTCACCCCACTCATATCAACTTGGGCATCTGATGACAAAAGAATCAGTGCGAGCTCTGATACTGAAGGCGCTAAAGAGAGCCTCTGAAGGATCCAACGTTAAGAAGAACAAAACGAGATACAATACTGCGTTTACCATGTAGGTCATATTAATTTCTTGATTTTGTATTGCATAAAATGTATTATACTATGGGGCCGCTGAATGCTTGAATTTGATTGGCTGACGAACGTTGTAAGGTATGCAATTATTATATATATTGAGTCCTTAATTATTCCTTATATATATTACATATTCGCAGTCATGCTGATATTTGGGGAAAACAGCACATTTCCTCATATGCTATGAATATAACAAAAACAAAAATTTTGTGTTTAATGATGAAATAAAGTGTGAGCGTAAGTAAATGCTGACAGAATGTTATTAATACATTAAGTGGTCCTCAAGAATTTTTTCATTTTAGATTGTGCATGATGTTACCCCAAAATGAATTCAGTTGCATCAGTTCACGCGCGTGTGCATAATACTAACCAGATGCCATTCTTTACTCATATAACTTCACAGGTTGAGCCGGAGTGATGTGGGCACAACGGTAATCCTGAGATCAGCATTCTCAATAAACATCTCCCTTTCAAATGTGTGAATGGGTACATGAAAACCACAATGGCAGCTGTGTCGCAGGCCCGGTAGGAAACGAAAATCTCTTTGGATTACTGCATAAGAACTGGCACTGGTTTCCAGAGAGAGCACCGTAAGCGAGAGCAGGAGGTGCTGCTGGGAAGGAGGAGATGAAGGAGACACGGGGGTTCAGACGCGATGAATGGATACTCAGATGCCATCGGAGATTAGACTCTCTGGTGAATCGTGTCTGCTTACTCTGATCTCTGCCAATCAGACACCACGCCTTGGCTCACTTAAATGGAAGAATGTGAAGCTGAAGGTGAAGCTGTGAATGCGTGAGAAAGGCCTGATTGTGCGTAAAGCTCCTCCGTTGATCTTGATTAGTAAGTGGCTCTTCATTCTTCTGGGTGACTTTAAGACTCCAACGAATCTACTAGACTTAGTCATAAGCCAAAGAATCATTATAGATTTACACGGTCCATTTTAATACATTTGTTTTAAGTAATCAATTGTAATTTTCAAAATAAAATGCTTTGCTTCTCACACAACGAATGCAACAGTTCAAAGAAACTCCATACAGTGCATAATAATATTTACATTGTGTGATGGGCGGTGTAACATGTCAAAGCAGTGATATCTTTGGCCAAGCTATATGTCAAATAATATGCATTGATAAAAAAAAAAAAAAAAAAAAAATATATATATATATATATATATATATATATATATATATATATATATATATATATATATATATATCAATTTATATTATTATATATATTATATATTTTATATATATATATATATATATATATATATATATATATATATATATATATATATATATATATATATATATATATAAAATTCATTATTCTATTGTACTGCTGTACTGCCTGTATATGAAGGAAAATCAGTGTTTATATTCAATACATGATAAGTGTGAACTGAATTCAAGAAAAACTGGCAGCAAGTGTCAAGACCTGAGTAGAGGCATAAAAGAAAATGTCCAGAGGAAAAGCAAGTAGTGTGGCCACATATTGTGCTTGAGGAGACAGAGGGCAGATGCTGGTAGTCCGGCAAGAAAAAAAGCTGCAGTAGTTTGGCTGTGAAATGACACAAAAAGCTTAGCAGAGGTCAAGAAATGCATGTTTAACGCTGTTAAAAATAGTCTTGATGTCCTGTATCCAGTTTCATTTTGCTCTCTGTAAGTGTGGTTTGGCAAGGTGCTTTGTTTAGCAGTTGGCCTGGACTGACTGGACTGACTACAAAAACAAATTCTTGAATTTACCAATGAGTCATAGACATGATATTAAAAGACGTTACTTTTCAACTTGTGTACTAAACTTACAAGATACAGTCCTAGAAAACATGAAATATTACAGTCGGCGCTTGTTTAAAACCGATTATTTGCATTTGCACATGTTTTGCTTTGCTATAAAACTAGAAGCTGTTTGTTTTATGTTGTTAAGTTTAATGTTGCATTAGTTGGCAATCGTAATGTGGTCCACAAAAGGGGCTGATTGTTTTTGCATACGTGAAAACAAACACTAGGTGACCTTCAGCTGAAGTAGAGAGGAGATCAGTCTTGTCAAGATTATATTTAGGGTGGTGAGTATACAATTTTAAATAGACGAAGCACAAAATGATTACTGAAAGCTGAATAGGATTTGCTTATCTTTATGCAAATACTACATACATTTATATTCCCACATACCCTGCTAGGTGTTTATCCGCTTTTGATTGATTTTTATTTACATAAAAACTGCACTACTCCAATCCATATATTACCGTCTTAATAACAAAAAATTTAAGCTTTAAACTTTAAACTAGGGGTTCTCAACTCTGGTCCTGGAGGGCGAGTATCCTGAAGAGTTTTGCAACAACCTTGATCAAACTCACCTGCCTGTAGCTTACTAGTAATCCTGAATGGCTTAATTAGCTGGTTCAGGCGTCTTTGATTAGGGTTGGAGCTAAAATTTGACGAAGAGTAGCCCTTGAAGGCCAGGTTTAAGAAAACCTGATTTAAACCATCACTTCTGGCCAAAATATGCACAAGTAATCCATAATAACGCTCCAAATCCAAAAGTAATCCAAAAGTTGATCGCATTTTTGTTTTGAACTTGACAACAGCGCTTCATCTGTGCGTATTTCTCTCCTGATTCAGACGAGGCAACTTTTCACTTTCTTCATAAGTTGTTAATTGATGGACTGGAGTTAAGGGGTTATGTGTGACGTTTTTAGCAGCTGTTTGGACTCATTCTTGGCACCCATTCATTGCTGAGGACTTATTGGTGAGCAAGTTATGCAAATCTCCAAATCATCTACATCTTGAGTGGCCTGATGGTGAGGACATTTTCAACAAATTGTCATTTTAAGGTGAACTGTCCCTTTAAAGGTTCTGTAAAAATGATGTGGGGTGCAACTGTATGTATGGATCCTCTTTTTATTGTTATAGTCGCTGTTATGTATTTCTTTTTAATCATGGTAATGGATCCAGTTGTATGAGCATGTAGATTCTCCCAGTGCAGTTGAAAGCAATACATAATAACAACATGATTACTACACACCCAATTCCCAAAGTAAATAACACACAAATACACCACAAATTACATGTTCATTTCCTTCCAATCACAACATAATCACAGACTCACAACATTCTCTCCATATCATTTCCCACTTCCCAGCTCATGAATAGAGACGGCGTCTGTTTAGCACAGCCCAAGGAGGCATCTCTAAAACTGCCAATCTTACAAAAAAACGAACAGAACTCATGACATGTCCGATGTTCATAAATGTGTATTATTTCGACTGATCCTAAAATAAGCCTGCACGCTCAATACGCAGGCCAAAGGCCATCCAGAGCAGAGAAATGATGGATGTGTTCCTGCGTCGATAAAAAACACAAACACAGTTCTCCACATAGCACGAACCCTTTGAATTACATTATTGAATCATCAGGGATGGATGTGCTATAATATCAAGGTCTTTCTCTCCAATATGCAGTTTTGTTATTTCTCTTGCCAAGTCATAGGACTTGAGAAATGGGTTATCGCCCACTCGTACACCATGGCTTCCTGATTCATCTGTGCGTCTCTGGTGAATACATGTGAATATGATTCTTTGTTACTTTCTCTTCTGTCTCTTTAGTATACAAATAATATGAGTCACCGTTATACTTGTGATAGGTAGAAGGTATTACAAGTGCCAATGAAGAGTGTATCATAATGTAATATAGGCGAGAAGGTTTAAGGACTATACACGGGCATCAACTCTGACAACATGAAGCTTCGAGCCAGAGCAAAAAATGGCAAGTTACACAGATGTACGCTGTGGCGAGCTTCAAGAAACAAGAAACTGAATGGGCTACTCTCTTTTGCATCTCAAGATCTGTCATTTTCAGCGAGGCTGCAAAGTCAAACAGTGTCAAATACAATTATTTTCAAAATGCTATTAGCGTGTGATGAAGCGAAAGGGACGTGAAAGGCGAGAGCTTACAGTTGTGCAGAACGCTGAAGAGCGCAGCACAAGATATCGTGCCAATTACTTGCCACAAATATTAATTTGTTACTGTGTTTTAGGTCAACTGTGGTCACATTTTTTAAGCTAGTTTAAGCTAGCTACTCCCAGACTAAAATACGTGTTTGAGCCATCTTAACTGAAAATATCTTGCACATCTTAAAATATGTCAGCGTCATTGATCTGTGTCAAGATGCACAACTGTAAATGTTTTCTTCGAAAGGCATTTTTGCAAATGTTGCTTAAATACGTTAATTGAACTAAGGTCTAGTCCTGGCTTATGCTAAGCCCCGTTTGAGAAACCAGGCCATGGACATGATTTAACTAAACCAGGGTGCGAATTAATAAAATGCTTTAAAATAACAACTCAGGCTCATTATACTGAAAGAGAGACAGAGAGAGAGACATTACTAAATCCAATAGCTCAATAAATGCTGTAAAAAATCCATCTTAGGTTTACTAAAAATATGTAACTTTTGTTATACCTTTTCACATATGGTTACCTATGTAACCCTCGTCCCCTGAAGGGCGGAATGGCAACTTTACGTCGTCACTGAGGTCCTTCCTCAGGTGAATTCTCCATGGAGAGGCAGTTGCAAAGAAATTTTGGAATTCTTAGAACTACGTCTGGGTAATAAAGACAGAGGAAATTCAACGCACATTTGGTGAAACTCCCCACCCCTAGCTCCCCTGCTATCGAGGATAGTAAGGAGTGAGAAGCTCAAGAATGACCTGATAGTGCCTTCTACACTTTAGTGAGTTCCTCGTGTACCTCTGGGAAGAAAGTGAAAGGGACAGAACATGACTGAGAGTCACGACTGGAACACAGATAAAAATCTCAAGCCTCAAGCATTCAGCAGAAAAAGCAGAGCAGTCACCTCCAACCCGATGCTCTTGGCTGCCAGGAAAGCATGGCCACCAACTCAGCCTCAGACTTTGACTGAAATATCGCCACTGAGGGGCAGATGAGTTCAATCCTCAGCAACGGGATACTCAGCCTGAAAGCTGAATGGCACCATATTACCTTTGTTCCTTTTCACAAAAATTATGATCATATAAGCAGATTATGAATTAATAAAGACTTATTTTGTGTTACTTTGTTTTCTCACAATTTCTTTTGTTAACGCTATCTGTTAACAAACATTGATGCAGTCAAAAATGGAGATGCTTTTCCCTTGCGTTTTTTTAATTTTATCTTTATGTATACGACAATGTTTTAAAAATTATTTGTCTTTACACATATCCTCAAAAGCGCTATAATGCGTACAGTATGTCAGGTCAATAGTTGCTGCTGTCACCTTGTTAGTAAACAGTACCTGTAAGGAAGTGACGATTATATGATGTGTATGATGCTTCTCCACTGTTGTTTGTAATATTGGTGAAGTAAATACACACTTTTCTGAAGAAGCGCAAGCAAACTATTGAGCAGCAACAACACCACCATGTACTCCGCCATGCTTGCCTTTAAAATCGATCACATATTTACAAACCTAACACTTACTGTGTATGTGCATGACGTCACGATTTTCAAAGATTCCCGTACTGTGTGTTTACCACGAAATCTATAACAGTGGCGTTTTCAAAATCTTGCTTTGAAACCCATTGTCAAAAACATGCATTTTCAGTTCCTGAATGCAGTTATCATGTAACCCCCCCCCCACCCCCCAAAAAACAGCCAAAACACATAAAAGTTTCCCATTTCTGACTGAAAACGTTGTTGTGTAAACAGCCCCTTAGTGTAGAGTTAAGTGGAGGTGGTTAGCGGTCACTCAGTAGACATTTTAACAGACGTGATATGTTAATTTACCAGCAATCGTGTAATGGACATTAAAAATAGCTCACGTAAAATTGTGCAGCTTCTTGAGGAGACTTTTTTTACGTAGCGTAATGATGAAACAGTCTAAAGAGTCCCATAAACTTAAATTAAATGAGGAAGCCATGCTATGACTAGGATGAGGCTACTGGGCCAGTAAGCAACCACCTAGCAGCCATCCAAAAGAATACCCTAGCAACCACACAGTAAAAATGTTCATAACCACCTAGCAACTCCCTGCCCACAACAAACTGCCATCGTGAGCAGTTATATTTACTTCAGAAAAATTTAAATTATTTCTCTTCCATCAAAATACAATGCATAAATAAAGATGAAAAGCATTTCCTTACCCTGTCCCCTGTTTCTCCAGCGGCTACAGATTACACACGATTGCATGCTTTGTTTGCACTTTCAGTTATATTGTTGTGTGCCATTGAGACACTCATTAATTTTTAATTAACATTGTTCTCAACAAAAGAGATTGTCAAGAACAACAACCATTCTAGTTATTCCCAAAGACAATCTATTAATGAGATGCAAATGAGCTGTTATTATCTGATTAGCGACAAAATAATTTAAAACAAAAAGGCATGCTAATAAGGCAGCTTGAATTTTGTTTGTCCAGATTTTAAATTTGAATGTTGAGCAAATAGTTTTATTAGTGCTGGGGAAAAACAAGTTGTGACATCAAGCAATTAGGCAAATTGTTTTTTCTTCTTAAACAGTTAGGTTGTTCAAGTCTCCCAGCGACTGAACGAGAAGAGCAGAGCTTGTGGAAAATAACCAGAGATTAGATCTACCGTCTCTCAAATCTGTTTTACAGTGAGCTAGAGAAGACACGGCGATTCCTCACAGCCGGAAGCAGCTAACAGAGCCTCATTATAGATCCCCACAGCACGTTTGGATTCAGAGATTAGAGGATGTAGCTGCGCCCATTACAGGATTGTTCTTTTAATGTTTCTTTGGAACGTTTTACTGCCTCACATTTGAGTCTTTAAATAGAGAAAAAGCTCCTGGCTATGATATCTGGCATGGCAGGAGTGGAAGCAGGTGTACGTCTGCGTGTATGTTGGTCTGATTAAATGATTAGATGGACTGTTTCCAGTATACTTACACTAAACGCCAGCGATTTTACGCAGAATTGCATTACTGCAAATGTGATGAAAACACAGAGATACAGTGTTAGGTTCCAATCCCAGGGAATTACGTGGTCAATCTGCCATTTACGGCATTTTTTTCAGCCTCTGAAAGCACAAAATAGCTCCATTGAGCAAACTGGGTGACGACTGAGATGGCAACATAATGTTCACCTTATTTTAGGTGCAAAACTAAGCTATTTTCTGTGAATGTGCAAGACTTCCAAATCATTAGTCGCCCAAATTACTGGAAGAATACCAAATGAAGTACGGTAAAAATGCGCTGTGTTTATGCTAATAAATCTAAATAATATAATAAATACCAGTTTGCAACATCAAGCAGCATAACAGCTTTTTTTTAGTACATCTAATCTCAAGTTACAAATAGCCAGACCTAAAAGCTATAAGTAAGGTGGTGCATTGCATTTTTTTATTGTTTTATTGTTTATTATAAGCCCAATCTATAACTTGGTGCATAACTTCAACATCATAAAACAAGCTGAAAATCCTTTATACATATCTAAGGGCCTGTGTATCCAGAAGATGAGAAGCTCTTTTAAAGTTCAAAATCTAAATCAAGTTATTATTAAAAACATTATGGTGAGCACATTTGCATACATGTAGTAGAGGCTCCATTAATAATCTGAACTTCCAGCTCACTGGTCAAATCCTCCATCTTCACTGTTGGACCGAACTCTTTCTTCTGCTTCATTGATCAGACAAACATTAGCAGACATCGCATCAGTTATACTGCTGCTCCATGTGCCCAAATAAAGCATTTAAAATGGCTGAAGATGCTGTAAGCTATCGGTTTTTCACATATCAGTGAAATAGGTTTATGGAGAAATGAAGTCTTTGTGATAGCCTTAGGCACAAAAAAAGTCATGTGGTCGAAGTCAGCAAAACAGCTGAACATATATAATATATATAATACTAGGAATATATGACACTTGATAATTATCTTTGGAAGAAGCATTAAAAATCACATACTACCTTAGCTATTTCTTTTGAATAAGTAATAACTTGCGACCATTAAAAAGCATGTTCTATATAGTATATATTTCCAATTAAGGGGTTACAAAAGTTAATATGTTGGGTTTGGGAGTCCCAAACAACAGGTTGACATGCATGCAAGGAAAAAAACACTTTTATAATATACATTTATTTTCACCTTTTTTATTCAATGACTCCATTATTTATTCAATGCCTGTTTGTGAGCTTTTAAGTCTTTTAAAGCGTCGTAAGCTTTTCAGTGATTCAGAGCCGATTCTTTCTTTTGAGAGACAATAACTTTGCACATGGTGCACTTTCAGATGTAAAACTTTGCAGGTTGTTTTCATTCACTTAGAGCTGTGTTACACAATGCATGAAAGATTTTCAAAAATCCATAAAAGGGGCACTTTAATGTAATCCAGATGTGTCATTCACATCGGTTGTGTTACTTCAAAGCCACTCTCAAGTCCTCTCCCATTGCCTCGTGGGATAGTGTGCATCGTATGCAGAATCTCAGTAGAAAACAGTCAGTGGCAGAAAGTTGCCTACTCTTAAGAGTTCTGTGAATATTTACTTCATATACTACTTGGTTTCACCTACAGTTTATGGGAAGTATGCATTTTTGCATGCAACCACGGTCTTATTGTTGAAATACCAACCTCTGCGCCATTAACTTGGATTACATGTGCATTAATATCCACATAATAAAATAATCACATTTTTGCAACAGTCTAACACTGTTTGCAGATACCGTAGGAATTAATAAAAGTGCTGTAAACCATTAAATCCATTAAAAATAGATACATGCAGCACTAGACTTGTTTTGTTAACTTTATTTAGATGCTCACCTTAAAGCAGTTTTGATGGAGTGGCCTACAGGCTTGTAACAGATTAGACAAAAGCCTAAGGTGATGATCCACGTGCTTAGGGTTTAACAGAAGATCAGCAAGCAATTCAATAAGTAAATCCACAAAGAGTAAAACGAAAAGCAGGCAAGGTCAAATGCCACACAACATCTGAAAGGGCAAATTAATTCAAAACAGCGGCACAAATTAAAAGTCATCACACCAGGCATTTTAAAGTATTGATAAGTGCTTTGGAAACGCTGCTTCATGAAGCTTTGAAACCTTTGGGAATTATTTGCCGTGAACCAGTGATTCACTCATGTTTATGCAAGTACTGTATGGAACCAAATTACTGCTGCTTTGAAATTTTTGACAACTCCAATGGTCCTGGCTCTGTTTTTACCTGAAATGAAATAAAATAACACATATTAGAAAGACACTTCATTTTTAA
The DNA here is from genome assembly GCF_018831695.1 of Puntigrus tetrazona. Lineage (NCBI taxonomy): Eukaryota > Metazoa > Chordata > Actinopteri > Cypriniformes > Cyprinidae > Puntigrus > Puntigrus tetrazona. The sequence continues at coordinate 34,276,949 of NC_056705.1, read as the reverse complement.
TGGTATGAGATGATTAAAAAAATTATTTCATTATCTTAATATAATATAATATGCATTAATATTTACCTTATTTGCTCAGCAACGTTTAACCGTATAAAATTTTTCAAAAGCCCTCCTTTATGTGACTCTGTGGTGATTGGTCCGATTGGTCTGATTTTCATTTTGTCATGCTTGTAATGCCTGATAAAGCAGCATTTTGAACAGCGCTACCGAACCAAAAGCGTCATTATTGCAGTGGACTAGTGGTTTTCTTTAACAGTCTAAAGCACGTTAAATAAAGTGCTTGCAAACATAATCATTTCCCTTGTGTGGCTCCGAGGTTGAATTAAGGCCTCTAGTAGAAAATCAATCCATGCACTTTTCTAAGATAAATATCCATACTCCAAATAGAATAAACACTTTTCTCTCACTTCTGCTGACAAGAGGAAGATGTGAGGAGTATGTGTCGTGTATGTCTTTGGGAAATGTAGGAGCAAAGAAAAACAACATTTCCATACTTTAGCAGAGGAAAACTACTGTTGGCTTGTATCGAAATCCTCTGACATTTTTCCTGACAAATCCTTGGCTCGTTTTGACAAATCTATTTTTGTTTTGATCTCTCTCTGCGCTGGTCATGCATCACAATGCATATGGATATTTATCTACAGGAGCCCTTTATTCACCCCCTCGGAGGGATGTTTAATTATGTTTGCATGCTATTTATTTCACGTCTTCTGAACATGGAAAGGCATTGAGGGGTCTGGACAATTGGAGTTCTCTGAAAGAAGTCATCGCATACACCTAGGATGCTTCGAAGGTAAATAAAACACAGTCTAATTTTCATTTTTGGTAAACTACGCATGCTTTCATTGCACTGACACTGTTCTCACCAGTGACATCACTAGAGTGTAATGTTTCATGTGAACAGTGAACAATAAATCATTTCGTGAAGTGATTCAGTTCAGATCACAACTCTTAGAAATAAGAAATGACTTGTTAAAAAAATCATAACCAAACAATGGAGCAGGCAATCTTTATAAAGTACCAAAGATAGTATGAGAAATAACAAGAGTAAAAGTTACAAAGATTACAGATTTTACACTGCTGTTATTTTTCTGCTTTAGCTTTGTAAAATTGTAAAAACTTCATGCAGTAAAATTTTTACAACCCATATTTTTCTGAGCTAAGCGATTTCTAAAGAACTATAAAGTCAAGGGTTCCTCCAATAACCTGATCAGAAAGAAAGGATTTGATGCACTTAACTATATTATTGCATCAGTATATTTTAAAAGTGCATCTATTACGGATTTTTTTTTAATTATTTTAAATGCCCCATGTATAAAGTCAAAATCTCTCAAAGAAAAGTCGACTCTGAATCATCGAAATTAGTTATTATTTTCAAATGAATCACAGGCCGTTTCATGTTGTCATTTCATTTTTGCATTGGTCTGAATGAAAATGCAAATTCATTCTTCACCACTAGGTGCTGCTTTTGGAGTGGTAAAAATTATGTTTTCCCCCAGTAAAGCTGTACACAAAGCAGCACTGAGCTCACAAACGGGCATTATCAGGCATTAAAAGGCATTAACAGGCATTATGAAATACAAATTAGACCAATCAGACCAATCACTGGAGATTAGCATCGCACAAGGAAGGGGCCTGGAAAAACTAATCGTTGAGTAAACCATTTTGGAGTCATTGAGAGTGTAAAACACAAAGAAATGCATATTATAAGACAATGAGAGTGTCAGCCTGTTATCGGGGACTCCTAAAACCAAAATATGAACCTTTAGTAACCCATAATAGGGGGGCCTTCAGAAGGACGTTCTCCAGAACACTCCGAGGAACCCTAACTCTTTACAGTATTCAGTGGTGCTCTATCTGTCTGATGAGATGGTTAACACCTAGTCATGTTTGTGCGTATGCGTGCACCGCCAGGTCCCGTTCAGTGTCTCGTCATCAGGGGATGTGGATGCACAAATCACACATCAGCACACAGGCCAATGTGTGTTACAGAAATGTTTACTCTCAATTATCATAGCAATAACATGCACTATCAGCCTGGAAAATAATGCTCTGCTCTTCATTTCCTGCCCTATCTCTCTCATTCAGTCCCTCGGCCGGGGCATAATTACTCATTCTTGTCTACATTGGCGGTAGAGCCAATGAAGGATTGCCATATTCTATAATTGTCTCAAAGGAAAGTTTGCAAATCATTCTGCCGCATCCACAGTAGCTCTGCCAGTGGCATAACATGATAACGCTATTTAATTTACCCACTGGGGTGAAGACAAGCAGAATAAATCAAAGCGAGGAGTGTCATAATCTGTTATCTTTGTGATGATCATCAAGTCTGGGTGAAAACATTCTTGATCATCCCAAATCTATTCTGTCTATTCGGTTTGCATCTTTTTTATGCTCACCCATGGAGCTATCAAACTCTGAATATCTGATCATAGTAATGGCTGCAGGTTTGTGGCTTCCTATCTGATTCTCCATTGAGTACTTGATGAGATTCTCTGATGATTTTCTTTTGAACAAATGGAAAACAATCAGAGGAACTTTGAAACCGATCGCATGGGAAGTTACTGGCACATTGTATACTTTTGGAAAAGTTTACATGACACATAATTACATACTTTGTAGATTGCTTCAACTATTTCTTGTGGAAAGGAGGTGGCAGAACACAAAAGAAGATATTTTGAAGAAAAATCAATGGGGTCCAAAGCAACATAAGGTCACAGTGGCTTTCATTGTATAGACAGTAAAAACAAAGACAAATTTTAATGGTAAAAGATGGAAGATTTTTTATTTGTGGGTGAACTATTGCACAAAGCCTCATATATGAAATAGTAATAATTGCTATTTTTATTTCACAATTATAAAATTTTTCCTCACCTATTCAGTGTTTATAGTTTTTTGCAATTCTGAAAAAGCATAGTCAAAAAAATTAAACCAACTCAGAAGGTAATTTAGATTTATTAAGTTTATTTTATTCCAATTTTATCTCACAATTCATGTTTATGAGTCATAATTTTAATTCTCAGTTCATGTCTGTTGCAGTAATGACTTAATTTTTTAGAACCGAGAACAAATGTCTGAATTGTAGGATAAAAAAGTTTTTTTATGTAAATCAATTAAATCTATAATGCATAACAGACTATTGAAATGAAATGCATATAAATATCAGTTGTTGTCATGAAGGCATGAAGTAAATTGTACACAACAGGTTTTTCAGCAAAGTTTGATCATAGTTTAGAGGCCTTAGTGATTTGGGTATCAAATACAATACAGCAGGCTTTAGAAGTCAACTGCTTCCTTCCATCTAGCTTTACTTAAAATGAATCACAATCTGATTAATCTTTCATGGAGAGAACTTTCTGTAATTTTCTTGAAAATTAAAAATTCTTTTCACTTTCAGAATGATCTAGTTCGCCCCTGATGCAGTGCCAGCATCACCCGCTGACTGCATATGCCAGTGGACAGCTTCCTTTTGTTTCTGGAAAGGTTAAGACATTGGAAGTCTGCCTAACCGCCCTTCATCAGCCGCCACACAGGATCTTTCTGCAGTGTTTTTAGAATCGGTTTATGGAACAAGAGTGAAAAGCAAAGGTTAGGGGTTCAAATCGATGCTTTCCGAACTGACAAACATGAGTGAGAGCGCGTTTGATGAAAGTCAATAGCCTTGACTGCTTCTGCAGACACTGTAGACGGGCTGTGGTTACGCAACACTTAAAATGTTTGTTTTACTCACTCAGAAAAAAAATATTCCTTTATTTTTATGATTTCAGAGGTGGAAGTAGTCAAGAGGTTGAGACTCGGGGCGCATTCTGCTACTTAAAATGCCTTGAGTTTTACTGTAGCTAAATTCCATTGCGAATAAGCCGATATTTTATTATTTCTCTATTTGTAAATATTCATAGCTGTGGTAATATCACTCCTCCTCTTATATCCGCTGCCTTTCTGCTCTTTTCAGGTGAAAACCTCTTCTCTTTTTTACCTCTTCATTTATTTATTCATGCATTTCAGTTCTTTGGGACATAACCACCTACTGCTACATCATTTTTATACAAGATAATATACAAAAGAGACTGACATTATAAAGGTGATGTAACAGAAAATGACACCGATGCATCGTATACTATCGCTTAAAGTGGCTCGTCAGAAATGCAGTTTAAAAATATCCAGTAGGTCACAGGTGTCTATTTGCAGAGAGCTGGAAATGGGGGAGCAGCTGGGATCAGATCATTCCTCTGAGTTAAAACACGCTATTTAAAGGATCTGTCTTAACCGCAGTGCAGACACAAACAGCATCTCTAATGTGAGCACATACATCTGGGCAAATTCACTCGCGATCATGCATGGTGCATTCACGGAGGCATAGATTGCTACGTTTGTAAATGATACAGAATATATTGCTCTTTCACGAGCTGCACTGACCAGACGCTTTACTTTTTTTCTGTCAGCTTTTTTTTTTTTGCTTGCGTTTTCACAAATAGACTGGTCTAATATAAGGCGGTGGCTATTTATATTGGTTGCAAAAAGAAATTATAGACAGAAGCTGTTTGCGGCGTGTATAAATAGGACCACACTAACTGCAAACCGTGGTAGATGCTATTCACACAAAGTCTAAATATAAGTAATATGCTATTTAAAAAATAAATAAATAAATGAAAAATTGTAATGGATCTCATTTTATGCAATTATACAGCTAAATGTCAATTGTGTTTTGGAACAGGAAAGAACCAGCCACCTAAAAATTTACAGTAAAATTTAAAAAGTCGTGTTGTCAGTCTAAGAGCGTGCCTTTCTTCACCCTCACAAATTGTGATAATAAAATAGCCTTTTAATAGTCTCCCACCATTGGCGTGAACAAAAGCTCTATCTCTCTGCAGCATCTGCCCTGTGTCACAAGTTACAGGTGAGACATACACAAAAAGGCAATATACGATCAATGCCCACCGGTCCTTATCTCAGCACAGCATGTGCACACAAACACAGTCATTCCCTACACAGCAGTGTTAGCATCATTGAGAGACTGTATTTTCATTTATATTTTGAAGTAGTCTGTTTATTTTTTATGGTGCATATTTATATTTCATTTTTGCCTATATATTATATTATATTACAGTTATCATTTATTTTGCTTATTGCAACAAAAATGTTTTTTAGTTGTAATATTTTACTTTGAAATAATTTGCACTAAAAAATGCTTTTGAATTTTGACAAAGATTGCAAAGAAACAATAAGTACTGGTAATTCTATGCCATTCATTTTACGGACATTTCGGTTAACTGTAAAACATAACACAATGCAGTGCAAAATTTAAAATACAGGTATAACACCTGTTAAAAATCAATATGGAAAATTCTTTCATATCAATATCGTACCCTATTCTTCTGCTTCTCTTTTTTTTGGACAGCACTGCAATTTTTTGTAGTAATTATTTATATATATATATATATATATATATATATATATATATATATATATATATATATATATATATATATATATATATATATACACACATACATATATAAATATATATATATATATATATATATATATATATATATATATATATATATATATATATATGTATATATATACATACATATACATATACATATACATATATATATATATATATATATATATATATATATATATATATATATATATATATATACACACAAAACACAAATAGTTCTGGCATTGATATTTCAGTGTGGGTTATAGCCCTGCTTTAACTTGAACTTTTATTTAACGTCAAATGAGCATATTTATAACACAGCATGACTAATGGTTTAAGCGATTAATTTCTGAAAAGATTAGCTATTAAGAATCTTCATCATAAACTGGCCTTATCTGCAAGTAGGCCAGATCCAGAATGTGCTTAAAGTTAAAGTGAGACGCCAAACGTCACACCGATCAAGAACTGTTGTTAAAGCTTCTTTTCCTTGCATCAACAATAGAATGTCAGATGAGCGAAACATCAGAGGTGACGTACACGTCTCTATACATACACGGCACCACTTCAGCGTTGAATCAAGTTCCCCTTTCGCTTCCCACTCATCTTCAATCAAAGCTTCATGCCTACTCATGTCAGTTGTCAATCGGTGGCAATAGCTACTGCAGTCAACGCTGCAAACGACAGCTGGGAGGTTTCGTGATGTTATTAAAGAGAATAAAACAAGCTTTCGAACTAATACATTCCTCTGATAAATCAAAAGCCTCTTTTTCAATCAAACGACGACTGAAATGTTCACAAGTGCCTCCTGCACATTTTGGGTTGCGTGCATAATTAGACAAATTGGATGATTTTGAGACTGTCTAAACCCCAAAGCTGAATGCATCTACAGGAGAAAAGATGCATTTTAATGAATGAACACATCAGGTCAACGGCAAGCTGGACTAAACTAAACTTTAGCACCCAAGTAATTCTCTAATAACAGGGATAGCTGTCGGGGAACCGCCGGTAGGAAGCTTTGCTGTCGAGTCACATAGCAATTCTGCCCATCGGTGTAAAAACTGCCTGCATTTGGATACGATGAACGTGTTTGCATATAGAGTGTGTTATGAAGATCACAGAGGTTCGTCTCTCTGCAATTAATTTATGACAACATAATTAATGTTTGTGTGTGTGTGTGTGTATATATATATATATATATATATATATATATATATATATATATATATGTGTGTGTGTGTGTGTGTGTATATATATATATATATATATATATATATATATATATATATATATATATATATATATATATATATATATATATAACGTCATTTCCTGTGTGACCTCCAAAACGAGCCACCTGTAATGATCTGACAATTAAGGCTATTCAACAGGGCGGCGTCACGTGACCGAGTTTGATTTGAGACAGGTGTTCATCTTTCCTGGATCGCGTGCCGTGTTGATTTTGTTTGCATACAGTTGATCTTTGCCTAAAACAATTTGTACCGTTTGAAAAATAAGGATTTTTCCAAACAGCCATGGTCACTGATGGAAACGCGCCACGATGTCCGGCATAAACAACCTCTCCCTCCTCCGCCAGCTGACCTGAACGTGACGGACCTACAGAGGACACTAGAGGCTCACCGCCCCATTAAAATCGGGATCATCTCGGTTTTGGGAGTGATGATAACTTTGGGAAACATCGCCGTGGTGATGGTCATAGCTTCGGGCGGTGTCGGGCTGGTCGAGAAACCCGGTACTTCCTCTTGTCGTTAACGGAGCGGACTCTGCGTTCGCGCTGCTTATCATGCCGCTCAACTTGTGCGTGAGTTTCATGAAGGAATACAACGGGGCCCGGACCCCTTTCTGTCACGTCGTGGCATTTTTCAACGCCCACCATCTACTCCACCTGCATGTACACCCTCGCGACCATCAGCCTGGAAAGGTACACCAGCGGTGTTTTACCCCTGAAGTACTCCCGCGTGCTGACCAGGAGGAGGGCGCTGCTTCTGATCGCGTTCGCGTGGGGTTTCCCCTCCCGTCCTCCTCGTCCCCATCTCGTTCCCGGCGGAGTCATCGAAGTGCACTTCTCCAGGGCCTCGCTCGTGTGCAACCCGCTGTACTCCAGCAACGTGTCTTACTCTCTGTCCCTGACGTGCTTCATCTTCTTCCCGTGCTCGGCCGTCATGACCTTCTGTAACCTCAGGCTGTGGATAGCCGCGAAGAGGCAGAGGCTGAAGCTGAGGAGACGCAGCTGGGGCGGGGGGTACAGGCCTAAAGTGGCCCTGCGCGTTTTAGTGCCGGTCATGACCGTTTATTACACCTGCTGGACGCCCTGCATGGTCATCATGCTGTACAACGGTGAGGATGTGATTTATGGCATGCCGTTTATATTTCATCCGGTGTCGCTCTGAACCCATTTGCTGAAATATAGGATAAATATTGCCAGTTTCCCAAAAGGCAGCGGCTATTTACAGCGAAAATAGCTGCATTATTTACGTGCAGACATCATTTTCTGCTATTTATCCTACTTGGTGCAAGTGACAATTATCTGCAGCTTAGCATTGAGGCACATCTGTAAAACAGAATGCAACTTATTCAGTAAATGTTGATTTTATTTCAAATTATTAAATGGATGCCATGCTTGACGAGCTTATTGGGACAAAGCCTTTCCTAACCTTAATCAGCGCTTTTCAATTTTTTAGCTATTCCTTTGTTTTTATTGAAAATAAATGCTTTTCAATGCAAATTTTTTTAATTTAAAAAGGGAGGGAAAAATCGGTAGAAGTGGGTTCAAAATACTATATTTGCTCTATAAACACTTCATTTTGAAAATGCACTTTAAAAAAAAAAAGTCTCTTCTGCTCACCAAGCCTGCATTTATTTGATCCAAAATGCAACAAAAGTAGTTTCTAATTGAATTAATTTCAAAATGAGTTCAAATCAATTCATTGCTGTGATCAAAGCTAAATTTTTCAGCATTTTTAATCCAGTCTGCAGTGTCACATAATCCTTCAAAAATCTTTAGTGGTTATTAATGCTTGCATGGTGTCAAATAATGCTTCAGAAAATTAATACTTATTTAGCAAGGATGCTTTAAATTGATAAAGTGATGGCAAGACATTTCTGAAGGATCATGACAGTGATGACTTAACAAATTCAGCTTTGAAATCACAGGACTAAATTATATTTTAAAATGTTCTTTTAAAACATTAAAAATCATAAGGTTCAAAAAACTGAATGGTGTTGTAAATATATGTTGGAAAAAAAAAAATAATATATATATATATAAAATATATATATATATATATATATATATATATAAAAAAATGTAAAAAAATATTAATGCGTGTGCCTAGGCCTGTATGGCTGGAGAGGGAAATGTATGTTGTTAACTTTTCTTACAACCAATAAAGGAAGGACTCAGAGTGCAGTGACCTCCGATAGCTTACTGCAACTGCTGTTTTCAGCAAACATGAAGAGATAATCACAGAGTTTTAGGGGAGCTGAGATGAAAGACAAGACAAGGAGACTGAAGCCCTCCTACATAGCATTTAAATTGCCCACTTTTATGGCACTTGTTTGTCCTTTTGGAGCTTGATGGTTCTTGTTAGCTGTCTGTTCTGGCTGTGTGCTGAAGAGCATCTCGAGCACTTTGTTAAATACCTGCAGGGCTGTAAAACAAATACTGTAATTAGTAAAATAATTCTACTGTTTATAAACAAATGTAGCTGAAAACGTACTTCAAAAAAAAAAGGTCCATATGGAACTTTTTTGAAGTGCTTCAAATTTTGAATACATTTGAATATTTATGGTCAGATCATCTCAGTTCATACACATGACAGCTGCTGACTATAGAGTTTTTTTCAGTTTTTGAAAATATTGTAGTTTGAATAAATGCAACACCACTGTAGTTAAAAAAAACAAACTAATATAACACAAGAAGAATGAGGTAAATTATCATAATTTTTAGGCAAACAGTCCTTTAATTACTGGAGGACCATATTATGGTCGTTTTACCATAAGCTTGAGATATAGCTAATAATTAATACAGTGCTTTGATGCAACCTGTGTTGTTAAAAGCGCTATATAATTAAAAATGATTGATTGATAATTTGAACTGAAAAAATTTAACGAGTGCATGGACGAATTGTTCTGTAAGATGTATTTATAAAATAGGTTGAATATCCATTTAATGCTGACTTTAAGTTTAATAACTAGTAGTGAAATAGTTTGTAATGCCTTGAGTTTCAGTAAATGATGAAATCGTCCACTTTAAACCTGAAGAGAGTTGTTTCATACATAGGCTGTCCGGATTGGATGCCGTTATGAAATATGTCTTTTTAGTGCCTATTACCATGATGCTATATTGAAGAAAGATTAAATCCTAATTCATGTTTTCCTTGTCCGCAGCGATCTCCGGCAGCGGTGTCCCCGAATGGATCGAGTTTATTGCGTGTGGTTACCGACTCCAATGGCTTCCTCAACTGTATCTTCTACTTCTGGATCAACCACAGCTTCAGAAGGAAATTCCATTTGGTTCTCCAGAGACTGTGTCTAGGACTGTGTCCGGGTTCTGGCGGCGATTCGAGCTGCGTCAGCTCTGTGGAGTCCTCCGCGGTTCCCGGATGGAGCGTTAACGGTATCCACTCTCTCCATGAGCGGTTTTCTAGCGTGTCTTCCACCTGCGCTCTGCTCATGCCGGCTCAAACCAACATGCGTGAACCAGAGCCGGCTTGAGGTTCCTTTTAGCCCCGTGATCCGATGAAGTTTTAAAGCTCTGGTGAAGTTGAGTCATCACGAGTCTCGCTGACATGTCATTAACCTGCTCGGGAAGGAGGTTATTCCCGCGAATGTCTTTTTAACCGTGTGTTAGCGTACAGAAACGATCCTATTTCCTTCATGCTCTTTTAGTTTAATGGCTATTTGTGCCTTTTTACTTCTTGACGGCACCTCCTCGTATTCGCTCAGACTCGGTTTCTTGGCCTAATTGAAGCCTGAAATGGTTTAGCGTTGTTGATCGCCACCGGGTTAAACACACGAGCCTTCGAAACATTTCCTTATCTGTTCGTAAACCCAATATCAAGCAGCTGTGGAAGTTTAACCTTTAAATCTCAGTTATGCAGTTTATGCAGAAGGGGAAGTAATTAGCCAGGTACGTAATGTAAAGGTCAGATCAAATATGCCTTTTGGCTTTAACCTTTTCTGTTTCATGACATTTTCATTGCATCTCTGAAGCAAACATTAATTTTCGTGTTCGGCTAAGTAGGCTTTTTGGTCACTGTCAGACGTGGAGGGACGTGGCATGGCCAGCGTTATCAAATTGTAAATATATAAAAAAAGAAAAGAGGGCCGCAACGTACTGGAGCGGATGTCGAATAGAAGTCGTTGCTCCGAGGTGAAGCTTTGTGCGCTTCTTTTTGGCTGTGTTGTAATAGCGTAACTGTAAATCAAAAATTTTAAGCTTTAAGTTTTAGTTTAGCACTTGTTACAGAATAATGCATTTCAATGGGGTGAGGGAAAAAAAAACACGTCCTGCGGTGGAGGGGGCTTCTAAAGCAAGAGCTGTTAATGACCTGGGAGTGTTATACAGCAGTACATTTATGATTGATTGCCAAGTTTTTGATGTGTAAATAATAATTTTTTTATATATGGATTACGAAAGTGTTTATATGAAATGTTAAAACTTCAATTTGTTGTAAAAAATAAAAATAAAGCGTCAAAGCCTATTTACTATTTAAAGCATCACTGCTTGTTTCAGCTGTTTGATTTAAAAATAAGGTCATAAATCATATTTTTAATTTACTGGTAGCACAGCGCTTGTGCTTTGTGGGATGGTAAGATGTTGTTGAGCTGTGGTAGCGAGTCAATATACTTGTTCCTGTGTGAAAACCACACATGAGCAGTCAGACGCGTAGCTTGACGTTATAGGAGTGAGGTTCTTCTTGACAGAGCAGGACTTCCGTTCTGTTCTGCTCGCGTATGCTTCACGAAGATGACATTTATAGTGCTTCGTTTTGACAATGAACCTTGAGGGCATTATATAGTAAGGAAGCACAGAAGTTTGCAGAAGATGTTCCCACATCCCGAATAAACTATATGCTGCGTTTTTGTTGGCAGTATACTCTACAGCCTCGGAGGGCTCAGGGTTTCTTATGGGAGAGCTGGAGCTCATGCTGGGCAAATATGTAATAGATATAGAGTTTGTATAATGACTGCAAAGCAAACTTTTTGTCCACAGGCGGTTGTTTTTATTAAAGGGGTTATGGTGAGCGTGCTCTATTTCAGGGGTTTTCAGACTGGGGTATAGGACTAGGGCATTGCAAAATGTAAAGGGGGAAAAAAAAAAGTAAAAGATTTGCTCAACCTTCACTTGTTCCAAACCAGACTTTCTCTTTTTCTTCTGAACACAAAAAAGATAACTGGGCGAATAAACTGTTGAGGGTAGCCACTGACTTCCATGGTATGGAAAAAATATGGATTATCGAGCTGTTTGGTTGAAGCATTTTTCAAAATATGTTATGTTCAATAGAAGAAAGAAACTCGTACAGGTTTAGAAAAGTGAAGGGTGAGCCAATTATGACTTTATTTTTTTAAATTTGATATTACGGTTTCATTTATCATTCTTTGTAAATATGGAAATGATTAAATTCAATGACAGGCATGTTTTACAGTGTTTTATTTTTATGAATCATGTTTTTTAGGTTTTACTGTATCTAGAGTTCATCACCATATTTTAACTGGAATGGGTAGAATAATAATAATACAAAATATTTAGCAGTAAGCGTTTGATTTCACTTGCTTTCAGTGCCTGGACAATAACTTTTTTATTTTGCCGCTTTTTATTTATTTATTTTTTTACACCTTATGAATGGACATTTATGCATATGAGGTTGTGGGCTGATTTTTAGGGTCTTGGCATCATCATTTTCAATCTCCTGGTCTATTTCTCCCACATTCAACCTTTATAAGATCCATCTCGCTCTAAAAATTGCATACATGCCCCCAAGGGCTGGTAAGCAGGCTGCATTAAGGCTGCAGCATATACAATAAACTTTCTTACTTTGGGATGTGGGAACATCAGCTGTGAACCTCCAGTGCTGCCTCTTAGCAACTTCTGTCCTGCTGCAGAAGATCTGATCAATTCAGCTCTTTTTCCTTGCCTTCTGTAATGGAGAAAAACGATGAGGATAGAGTCTCACCTAAATCTGATTATGGTAGTCGTATCAAGTTCTAACATCTTTGAACCTTAAAATAGCTTTAGTAGGTTTAAGACAATAATCTGCATAGGTCAATAAAGACAGTGTTGCACCTTTTGCTCTTCTGATCTGTTTAGATGCATAAGAAATTTGTGTTTTACTACGTAAGACTGATTAAACTAGCTTTTGAACAGCAAACACAGCGACCCGTATTGTACAAGTATAGGAAGCTACAGCAACACCTTGTTGAGCTGCAGCTAATGAGAAACTGATTTCTAAGCCTCCTTTTGTGGTTTAGCTGCTAGCTGGGCAGTGACTTTGTAGCTGTTTGTTGTCATGGAGATGCAATTAGGATAAGTGTAGGAGACCATATTAGATCCCGTGGAACCTTCAGTCATTTGAGGGCTGCAGAGCACCAGACAGACACAGAAGGCTATCACCTCCTAGTCAGCAAGAACAAGATACTTGCTGATTTACTATTGTTCAGATCAGATTTTAATATATATATATATGTATGTGTGTGTGTGTGTGTGTGTGTTCATATATCGTACTATATTTTTAATGCACTTATTTTTGCAGGACACTAGTTAGTTTATGTAAGCAAGGATAGTAAAATAAACTGTGACATAACCAAAAATTATTCATACAGTGAACTAGCAGTAAAACTAAAACATTTTAGGACCAACCATTATTCAGACACTTTGACCTGACCAAGATTGGCTTAACAGTATTTTCTTTGATCGCTAATGTGACCTTTTTACACCACAAACTAAACAAAATGTGTACTTAAATGTAACAACTGACCGAAATTCATTATGTACCTTTATACCATTGTCAAGATGAATTTGTTCTGACACCGTTTAACTCTAAGTTCTTGTCAAATTTTATTACCAGTTTCTAAACTGCAGTGAAAAAATTGTCATAATGTGAGGTTTCACTGTATAGATGTACGTATGTGTTTGTAAGTATTAAATCGATCAAATTAAGGTCAATAACTTAAAGATGTAGTTCTTTGCTTTGTTACATTGAACATAAAAGAACAAAATGAGAATTTTCATTGTGAAGCTTTTTGTGTATTAAATTAATTGTGATGCGTATTGTAATTAATTTGATGCGCACAGACTGAAGTTGTGTAGTTCTCTTAATTGTGGTGATTTTTGGCTCGCATTTAACTAAAACACGCACCAATTCAACCTCAATTAATTAGAATATGGTGACATGCCGGTCAGCTAATAGACTCAAAACACCTGCAAAGGTTTCCCGAAGCTTCAAAATGGTCCCTCAGTTTGGTTTGCTGGGCCGCATAATCGTGGGGAAGACTGATCTGACAGTTGCCCAGAAGGCGATCACTGGCACCCTTCACAAAGAGGGTGAGCCACAGGCGTTCATTGCCAAACAAGCTGGCTGTTCACAGAGTGCTTTATCCAAGCATGTTTGCAGAAAGTTGAAGCGGAAGGAAAAGACGCACAGAGAACCGTAGCCAATTCAATGAAAAATCTATTCAAGGATTTGAGTGAAGTTTACAAAGGAATGGACTGAGGCTCTTGTTAAGCCACTCCTGAACCACAGACAATGTCACAGGCGTCTCGGGGCTAAGGAAAAGTGAAGTTGTGTGAAAAGAATAAAAATTGATTATATTGATGATTATAGTAATATTGATGTTTTACTGCCACTAGAGATAATTTCAACCTGAAACTGCACTGGACGGCCCATGTATAGTAGTTATGTTTTAGAGTTTGAGTCAAAAATGTAGTTTGAGTCTCTAAGCGGTCAAATAACACTTCATAACATAATGGCTGTGAGAGCTAATCAAAATTCAGGATTATATGAAGATTTAGCCGTGTGTAGTGACATCTGATAGCTTCATCTGTGCCAGCTGGACCTGCCCAAGCAGGATTCTAATTATACTGATTGTAATGATAGCAATTCAGAGCCTCTTTTACATTCTCATCATTACACGTCTCTTTCAAACACGGCCATTGCTAGACCACATTTAGGAGGCTTCAGCTGTGGCCTGTCTTTTATCTCCGCTCTCCTAAAAATCTGTGATTCCACGAATCTTATTTCTTATTACCGAATACAGTGGTTGCAGCAACCGTGCTTTTAGGGTGTTTCACAATAAATACTCCCCTTTCAAGCTGTTCATTAGCTTTGAGTATCTTGTTTTTCTGCGCTTTTTGATGGCAGAGGCAAAATATTTGCCTAAAAGCAGCAAATCTGCTCTTTTTTTTTTCCTGTACCATGTCACAACCACTTGAAATTTTAAATTGTAATTATATTAAAATATTTCACACCAATATATGTCTTAACTGCGACTACCTAGAACACATGAGCAAAACATAACCAACATTAAAAGTTAGTATTTTATATTGAAGATTTTTTAGTTTAGATCATTTAATTTTTTTTTGTTTTAGTTTGTTATATCTGAATTAAATCTGTATATGTTTGACCAATGCAAGTCATACGGAAACCTGGTGTGAAATGTGACAAAAAAACAAATTTATTCCATAAGTGAATGTGCCTAATAACAGGAAGGTTGTTGGCGTTAAAGCCAGAAAATCCATGTTTTTCAAAAGTGCCATTCATTCAATTCACAAAAATTGAGAATTCTGTAATCGTTTACTTAAACTCAAATTGTCCAGAAAATATTCTGCAGAACAAAAAAATATATATTGAAGAATGTTGATAACCGTTTCTGATCCCCATTGATTTTTTTCCATACTATGGAAGTCGGTGGAGATCAGCAACGTTCTACAAAAAAGGTTGTCTTTTATGTTCAACAACAACAACAAAAAAAGACATTCAAACAGCCCTTTTAACACTGAAACGATTTTAGGCTCTTAGCAACGACGTTTAATACTGTTTTAGCTTTTGCGTGACCTTCCATAACTCATAGAGAAATTTCACAAGGTTTTTATTCTTGCATCTCCCATCATTCAGCTATTCAGATTCAACAGCACTTTTCCATGACAGCAGAACGAACAAAACCTCGATAGCCTAGAAAACCTAGATGCATCTAACCACATGCAGCTGCGCTGCTACAAAAGATGTTTTAAGCTCTGGTATATTAAAGACCGTGGGTGGATTTAATTATCAATGCTGTCACGCCTCTGCAGTGAGCTTTGACCTTGGGTGTTTTTGTAAGGCCTGTGTTCATGTGATGTTCTCTGACCCGTCAGGCTGCGTGAGCGATGATCCGTTGCTGTGGTGACATATCGAGTCTCCCAAGTATCGTGCCACATTTCAGGATGAGATTTCCCAGTTTGTACGGCGTTCAATAAAACCTGTAAACCTCTACGCGTCTTATCTTTGCACACTCCGCTGCCGTTGACTTCAAGGCACAGATGGCGATATAAAAGAGAGGATAAAGCAGAAAGGCCGACGGATCCGATGGGCGTGAAGCAGCAATGTCTCATTGTCTAATTCGGATAAAGAAACATGGGTTTTAATATGAGAGAGAGCACACTAATAAATATGAAACCGCATCTGGCTGCATCCTAACAGAATGGATTTTTATGCATGAGGCGTCTTGCTAAAATTCATAAAGGCATTGAATTGTGATCCATCCTTAGAATTATCATAATGCATCACTCCATATGGCACAGTGGGGACAGAAAGTGAAAATCACCATCTAATTTCCTGTGTAAACATTCCAAGCTGTTTAGTGCCGCTAATCTGAGATCCCGATCCTCATTTCCCTCGCCTGGACGGAAATAAACAGAGTCGTCGATGACCAGGTCCACCTCTCATCTGCGCCGCTGCCCTCTTGGCCACTTTGTCTCCATCTTAGCTGTTTTTGTCTGCGTGTAACATTATGCACGTACAATTAGGTCTCACTGTCAACTAGCGCTTGAGAGGACAGAGCCATTACATAGTCTGTCGTCCTTCTGCCAGGAAAAGCGGGCAAATATTTACTGGATTGAAGGAGATCTGTTGTGTGTTGGGGGAAATGATGCAGTGACATGGAAGCACACAGAGGCAGATGCACTGCGTTTAGACTAATAAAAACAGTGGCGTTTAGAAAGCTGATTCAAGTTTAGAGGGTGAAAAGCGGCCTCAAATGTTAGAGCGTACTGAAAATAAACAGAAACATTCATTTAAAAAATAATCGATAAATCTTGAATTTACAAAAATACGTTTGTGGTTCTCAGTCAAGAGGGTGAGAGTGAAAAAAATATTTAAAATATGCAGAAATGGCTCAAAATTAAGATGCAAGATTATCCAAGCTTATTTCTTATTACGATTTATTTATTTTAGTCTTCAACAACCCCGATATACTACACGAGAGAATTGTATATGTGTAATTTTTAAAATCATCGAAATGAATGCATATCATATTTTGAAAAAAAAAAAATATTAGTTTGTTTATAATATTCACCAGTTGTTATTTTTGAGTATGTTTGTCATCATAAATGAGGGAAGCCTTGTAAATGTACCGGTGAACATGTAATAAAAAATCTAGACAATTCAGTTAACGTATTAAGGAATTATTTCATTCATAATTCACGTAATTATTTTAGAATATAAGCGCTGACCTTGGAGTCAGAAAGGCTGAGAATCACTGCGATGCAAAGTGAGTGACTGATTGGCGTTTTTGTTTTCACTGAAGCTCGAAATGCTCTTTGGATGATGCTCAAATCCTGCTGGAGAACGTGATCGTCAGGTCCAGCAGCAACTTGTTGTGTTCATGCAGCTCGAGTGCGCTGTTATTGAACCAGAATAAGGACAAACCAAACAGGGTTTTCGGTTCAGTTTCTCTCCAAATTGTTATTTTGATAAACTGTAATGTAAAAAGCATAATATTCAATGAATGTTTCAGATCTGTCCTCTTGTCTGAGCAGACTGGGAAGTGTTCTTGTCTGTTCTCATGCCAAATGAACAATGTATAATGTAAAAATGTATATATGTATTATATGCTAGTGTATATTTGACATTAATATCCAACTATTGTGGATCATTTCCTAGCTCCTACACCCAGCTCTAACTCAATGCATTTACTGCCACCTTGTGGTTAGTTTTAAAACTATATTTAAAAACAATAGATGCACCACGAGAAGGCATCTGATGTACTTTTTGAATCTGTTCTCAGTATTATTAATCCCAGTGTATGACTGGGCAAGGCCTAAAGAAGTGCAGTGACACATCTGTTCACACATCGTCAGTAAAAATGCTGCCGATCAAAATATATTAGATATTTAATATGCATCTACAGTGGACGGGAGCTAGCCAGTACGATGTAGAATCTGTCCACACACATTCAAAGCAGACAATAAAACGTGAATGAGCTTGTCATTTTATCGCATTGTGCTTGGTTAGGGCATGAAGTCTTTCTCCCTGATAATATTTTACATCTGTGTTTGTTCAGAGTCTCAAGCATGTAAACGTGCACACTAGCAAGTAATATTGTGGTATATAATAAAATTTTTTTTTAAGGTTTGATTTCTTTCTTATTCTGTATGTACACCAGTGATTCACACTCAGAGAAAAGCCATTCACTGCCCTGTTCAAAAACAAACCAACTGAAAGGAAGTCACGATGAGCTAATACTGACAGTTTGGAGGGAGGAAATAAATAACTGAAAGGAGTTACCAAACAGACCTACACTGTTTTAGTTCACTGTTTTTAGTGTCTGAATGATGGCGAGGGTCCTGTCCAGTCTGTAGATATTTCAGGCTGCTTTCCAGTTTCTAAGGGCCTGAAGGTTTTTCTCCAGTGTCGCGCAATGAATGTTGGTGTCCTTAAACTAAGTACAAAATAATAATAAATAAACAAATATTTAATATAAAATTAGTAATATATATATATATATATATATATATATATATATATATATATATATATATATATATATATATATATATATATAGATATATAGTATGTGCTCTTACTATTTTACCCATATATGGTACGAACAGAGGTATGCCAGCCACTTAAAATTCACTCACTTGTAACCATATTAGAATTAACCACTTAATTAACCGTATTAACCACTCACTTGTAACAGTATTAGAAGCGTTTTGGGGGCCAAGGAACTTAAACTTAAGACTAAACATATAAAAGTTTGAACGATGCACTATCTTTGACTAAAACCACCATCCCGCTTTTTTGCATAGTTCATCCTACTAGACCCACAATCTGAAATAATATTTAACATAGTATATCTGCCGTTTTGTAAATTTGAAGTGTGGCACCATCAAGTTTAAATCATTTAAATGAAATCTAAATGAATAAATGAATAAATAATCATCTAATTTTACAAAGTTAAAAAAATTGAAATGGAATAAATAAATAAATAAATAAACTTGGTTTCCACAGATAACCTCTGACAAAAAAAAAAAGATGTCCATGCTAGATTTGGCATATTATCTCATTGTTTTCTCCCGTGTTATTAATACAATTCACAGGCTCAGTGTGGACCTATATGGGCTTATTATTGAACCATTTCACAGATGAGACCAAATACGAGTTCTCCATAAACAGATATCAACAGAGCACACATGGCACTCCTCACTAGCTGATTAGATTAGATATGCAGATGAGGGAGAGTTGCTCGCTACCTAGCATGGAATGACAAACTCTGCAAAAGTCAGGGAAAGTTTTGTTGGTTTGGTGTCAAGAAAGAGACAGACGAGAGCAAACAGAGCAAACGAATGCCTCCTCTCAACACAAATTCAGTTTCTAAACACCCAGTGCTTGCTTTTGGCACAGGCCTGCTAAATCCAGAGCAACAACTAAGGGGGTCTTATTATTTAGACTGTTGGGAATATTTGGCCTCCACATATTTATCATTTATTTCCATGAAAATAAGTAAAACAGCCTATTTTATTCAAATAAATAATCTTTAACCACAGCACAGATATGTTTTTTAATTCAAGGTTTTAATGTTTTAGCATCGTTGGTTGTTCCGTAAAACTTTTCATAATATTGGATATTAAAACATCCGTACTGTCTTTTTTTTTTTTTTTTAAAGCTACTTAAAATTCTGCAAACAAAAAGGTATTTAGGACTTTTCAGCATTAAGGACTTTTGGGGTTGTGTAACGTGAGACCAACGTGCGTGTAACATGCGTGACGTTTGGCGGTCTCGTGATGATCGGCTCGATTCCGATTGGCTGCTGCTGGATCGGTCACTGGCCGCGTGCCGAGTGAACTCGGCGCTGATTGGCTGGTTCGGTTCGAGCGAACGGATTGGGTCATTTCTCGTGACTGGTGGTGAAATGGTGTGCCGGCTGGACGAGAACTGAACTGGACGGGTTAGGTGTGTCAAAAAGACAGCTTCAAGGTAAAAGATTGCAGGTGACACGGGTTTACGGTGTACTCCAGCAGAGAAGCGACAGAAAGCGCGTGACTATGGGGGGAAGAAACCGAGAGCTCGGTGAAAAGACAAGACCAGGATGAAGAAGGAGAATGCACGCACGCCGGAGGATAACGGCGTGAAATATTACACACGAGAAGAGGTTCAGGTCCACAACATGAGCAAAGACACGTGGCTCATCATCCACGACAAAGTGTACGATATCACAAGTTTCATGGAGGAGGTAAGAGGCTTGCGAGTTTCACTCATGTCCTCACATCACTCCCGACACAACTGTTTAACCACCCAGCACCGAATCCTCTTTCTGTTGTTTATATATCCTAAATACGAGCTGCTTTTATTAATTTGCAGTTTGAATGTGTCTATACTGAAACACGAGCTGCTGACAAGATCATTAAAGTTTGTATGGCCCGATTAGTGAGTTAGCATGCTAGTTTCACTGCAGGAAACAACACACCGGAGGATGAAACTAGATCAATCCCTACGATATTATTTTGTTTCAAGACATAGGGACACATGCTTTGAATCGGTGCGTGTTAGCCACGTGTTAGCTGCTCTGCTAGCCCGATCATGTCGAGCTGTCAATCAACAATAAAACAAGCGATCCCTGCTGCGTTTCACGTCGACGCGTGGCAAAACGCGTTTTGCCTTTCAAATCCTGACTCATAATATACATTTTTATAATATTACACGACCTACATTTCTTTGTTTTCATTTCTGTATGACGTAACTACGGTGTCGTGCGGCACGCGTGTGAACGTTAACCGAGTCGGGAACCGAATCTTTCGATTCCGATTCCCTGATTTTACTATATTTGGGGACGTTAATGTTTGTAGAAAAAAGAGGAACTTTTAGAGGTGCAAATATATACAGTTCAGGCAGCTGCTAACTATATTAAATAATAAACAAACTAAAAACTGCATCGTTTACTAAAGGACTGGGTTTTAATTTGTGACTCAAACTTTATTTTGATTAGCCGAAAGAGTATTTTAATATAATTCTGTTTGAACTGATTATAGATAAACCAAAGAATGAATTGAGTGCAGTAGTGGTTTACCAAAGTAAAAATCCATTGACTTTCTCTATAGGAGATATTGACTTGCAAAACCATATATATATATGCTGTTAAAGAGATATGAGGTTGTTAATGGATATATAAGCTTTTTCTGACGCTTTCTCAATGCTCATTAATAACTTTGTCATCCCAGACTTTGATCCGATATGGAAGCACGTCCATATTAAAGTATGACATCAGTAATGAATAGCCAGTCACATGCCTTGGAAGCGGTTAACTCTCACAAGACAATCAGTGCAGTTTAAAGACTGAAACAATATGAAGAATCAAACACATTATATAAAAGAAGATGAAAAGAGCTGTATGTTAAAGATGACAACTTGAAAACATCTTGCTATATCAGTGCAAGTGATTGTTGTGAAGTTTATACAGTTGATAACTGATAAGGTAAAAAATGTGTTTTTTCATATTGATTCTAAATCCTATTTATATTGCATATTATTTACATATTAGCTATATATTTTGCAGTTAACATGAAATATTTTTTTTTCCATATATGCAATCAATATTTCTGCATCACTTTTAATTTAATTGCCATATACAGTACTTCATTGGATTGTAGTTTTTTTCCTTCATTAATCAGTTAAGGACCCTATTTCTATATATTTTTGTGCAATATGTTAATCTCATCCAATTTGCTTCTTATCTATTTGCTTCGTGACTTGTAAGTTTTCAATGAAGTTGTATTACCATACCTATGGAAGAAATGATACATGATACACATTTTAGGAAGGAAAAGTGCGTGGGCACTGATGCGCTACAAGAACCGGTTTCCTGCATTAACGTGTTTTGTTCAGAAGGCTTACGCAGAAATGTTGAAGCGACTTCCCAGTGTCAAACGTTTCTCACCGTTGTGTAACACGAGTAAGGTTAGAGTTTGAATGTTGTGCAACGTGTCATCAGACGTGTGTTTCCAAACAATATAAACCCTGTCTTTAATTTCGACAGCATCCAGGAGGTGAAGAGGTTCTGCTGGAGCAAGCGGGCGCGCAGATGCGACAGAAAGCTTTGAGGATGTGGGTCATTCCACAGACGCCAGAGAGATGCTCCAGCAGTATTACATCGTGAGCTTCATATGGTAATATGACGAAAAGCATATGTCGTTTCTATTCTATATTCATAGCATATCATTGCTCTTTTGTTGATTCATCTAAACGATTAAATGTAAAACTTAATCATCCAGTGTAGGACTGCAACTAAAAATAATTTTAATAATCGATTGTGTAAACAAAATTATGGCTTTTATTAAAAAAGTTATTCTACATATTGTGCTGTGTTGTTCTCCAAAAGCGTGCAATATGATATGTAACATTTGTGTTGACATGCTCATGTTGATTTATAATATTACATAAGGATATAACCTTATAATGTAAGGTATGAGCTGAGAAAACATGCCTCACATATTAAAATCTTATGAGTATGTTGACGCTTTATATGAAGCTTTCTCACGTTTAAGATTACTCGGATCACATAGATTTCCTACAATAGTTCACTGTGCTTATTTCTATTAACAATACACCTCTAAAAACATGCTTTTATCTGCAGTAAAAGATGATAAACTGTTGATGTAGTATTCATCTGTGTCTATAAGTATGTGGAAAGCCATGAACTTTAATTAGACCTATTTTCTGTTTCAGGATGATCGAAGAAAGCCTCAAAAAAGGTAAAAAAACAAAAAAAGCAATAAACAAAAGTCTCCTGACCTTTGTGACTGATGCATGAACTTGATTTGCATGACGTAAAGGTTGTTGCAGCTTGTTAATGTTTGCTCGCTTTATCACATTTCTGTTCTAGGAAGTTTACATTACAACTTCCAAAGACACCAGGTAGGAGTTCAAACTATATTCTACTACAGTACTCACGTTTGGCCTGTTTTTATTTTTGTTAAAGTGTTTCTCTTTCGCTCAGGTCATGGACCACCTGGTTAATTCCCACATTGGCTGCCGTACTTGTGGGCGTCATGTACTGCGTTACTACGTGTTGGAGCACAAATCCTCCTGAACTCCCGTGAAACTTTGTCACCGATATATATTTTTCTCATCTGAGGCCTTGACTTGTTTCAGTGAGTGAGTCAGCAAGATCACTCTAAACTCCTGCTCATCCTCTCTTCTTTAGTTTCCTCTCAACTAGCTGTATGGAAAAGCTCCAAAGCTTTCTTCCATGCTTTCTGACATCAAGTTTAGACTTTTTTTTTTTTTTTTTTTTTTTTTTTTTTTTTTTAAATGTACTTGGAAATGACTTCAACTCTTTAAATTAATCTAGAGTGTAGTTGGAAAGATCAGGTCCTTCAGGTATGGTGATGGATTTTAATTCGCTGATCATTTTGACAAATCACAAGTCCACAGCCTTCACATAGCTGCTAATTTATGTTTGTCAGTGAATTGCTTTAGGTTTATTACCTAAGGACTTTGACCAAATGATTCAAGTGGAGCTGAAAGATAAGAAGAGAACAGCAAGTGTCATGCTACTGAAAAAGAAATCGCTATTTTAAATAACGACATGTTTCAAAGGAATAGTTTGCCCCAAAATCAAAATGCTCAGTTACTCATTATGTCATTCCAAACATCTATGACCTTTCTTCTGTGAGATAATAAATAAATAAATAAATAAATAAATAATATATATATAATATATATATATATATATATATATATATATATATATATATATATATATATATATATATATATATATATATATATATATATATATATTTTTTTTTTTTTTTTTTTTTTTTTTAAATAAGAATGTTGGTAATCATGACCAAATTTCGTCACCATTGGCTTTCAATGTATGGAGAAAAAAATATACATGGATATAAGGGTGAGTAAATCATGGCAGAATTAATTTTAGTTTTCGGGTGAACTATTCCTATAAAGAAAACTACATAAAACATTGTCATTGTTTTAAATGTGGTCATATCTCTTTTGCATGAATGTTGTCGCTCAACATCAGACAACGTGCAATTGCTGAAATGTAGCATAGAGTTACAGTCATACAGTGCTTTAATGTCATATGTACACTTTTTCTTACAATGAATATTTCTATAGTGTGGTACCGTGCACTGTATCTACAAACTTGAAATCGACTCCATTCTTCAGCCTTTTGTAATAATGCATTTGAGAGGCGTTTAAATGTTTTTTTTTTTTTTTTTTTGGAAACATGCTGATGAGAACATTTAGTTTTGGGAAGTGTTTGATACTTGAACTGTTGCCACAGCTTGCAGAGTACATGTTCATATATTCATTATGCATATGCTTCTCTAATGAATTGTTCTTAGCATTTTAAGCACTTGCATGTATTTTCTAGCTCTGCTGGCTTCTGGCTTAAAGGGCAGGTCATGAAAAAACATCATTATGCAAGTGTTGCCTCTAACTTCAAAAAAGCATAAGTAAACCAAAATGTCTACTTTTGTTTGCTTTTTGTGTTCTTTTTCCAAACAAAATTACATTTAAATCAGGTAGTTTTTAATGAAACACATTATTATGCCATTATTGTCATGTTTTTATTATTAATCCATAAGTATCATTGTTAATGGATGAGTTTCTCTTAGATTTATTTTTAGATTAATTTCTTGCCATGCGTTTGAGTGTCATGTTTAAAATCATTTGACATTCCTGCCCCAAGAAATGTGCAAAAATCCTGCCAGGCTGAGTAAATTAAATTTCAGCTTTGTCTAACAATTGATGTTCAGATGTTTGTGTGCATTTTATATGTATAGCTATATGGATGACATTGTTGTCAAGTTTTCTTTGGTTCACATTAACGCCATTTATATTTTAACTATAGGGGAATAAACTGAATTGAGAATAAGTGTGTTAGTCTCTAGATCCCTAGCTCTTTTAGTTCAACAACAGGAAACATCGCAGTTCAAGACTCTCTGTAATTGCTGGAAATAAATGTCATCTATTTAAAAATTATAATTTATCTGTCAGATTAGGATTATCAGCGTGGTAATCGTCATCGTGAATACGACTGACTTACTGAATTTGTGTTTGTTAAAGGTTTCAATAAATGTTTCAAAAATTCAGATGTATTTGTGCAGTGATTACTCCGTTATATGCCTTATTTTAGACTTGGACAAACTTAGGAAGATGCATTTAAGCTTAAAATGGTAAAGTGTTAGTGCAAAAAGCATTTATGGATGCTTTAAAAGTACAGACAATATTTGTCAATGCATTTTGGACTGTTCATTTTTGTCTATGGATATTAAATTTTACTTTATTTTAGTGCTGTAAAATGATTAATCCTCAATAAATACATGCAAAATAAAGATTTTGTTGATGTGTATATTTATTATATATATATATATATATATATATATATATATATATATATATATATATATATATATATATAATTTTTTTATTTATATTTATTTGTGATATAAATAATTTGAATATAAATATAGATATGCAAATAATTTCAAAATATGTGTACTGTATGTGTGTGTATTGATATATACAATATACACAGAACACGTATAGTTCAAACAAAAACGTATTTTGTATGAGATTAATTGTTTGACCACTTATGACTTATGGTACAATCTGATTAAAATAATTTAGGTTTATTTATTTACAAGACTGTTGGAGTAAGGTGTATGCAAAAATAATTACATATTTAATCATATAGGGAGGTATAAACACAAACTTTATTTATAGAAATTCATCTTTTCCTATACGTTTTAACAGATTTTTACATTTTATGATTTTAAATTTAACCTTAATAAACCTCAATCAACTTAATTAACCTTTATAAAAATGCTTTTTAAAGTGTCCATTGTCTTTGGGTACAGATGAAATCGGATCTTTTGAAACGATTCACGAGAGCGATTCATTCGGGAGTCGGATATGATGCGTCACTATGCTGTGAATGTCGGGATAGTAATGGCGCCCTACTGTACACATTGTTGACGTTTGCCGCTATGCTATTTCATCGAGTATTTTTATTATATCGCATGTTACTTAGGTTTTATCGCACCGTGTAGAACTGATTAGAGGAACTTTATGTATGATTGGCTTCTGAGGATATCGTTTGAAAGGTAAACCTGTTAATTTTTTTCTCTTATGAGTGAATAGTGCTACAGTACTGTTTTACATTACACAACATATCAAAATGTTCATCGTAAAATCTCTGAGCCGTTTAACCATCAGCTATATTCTTCTTCCATCTTCCATCAGCTATTTTTTATTCAAACGCGAGCTAGATATACAACAGTTTTTATATAAATGCAGCGGTCATTTTCTGATCCCTTTGCTATATTATAAGTTCAGTTAATGTTTTAACCATGTAACAATACATTTAGGAAAAACGAAATACTATAGTTAAAAGTGTATTTAATATTTTAAGACCAAAACTGGACGTATACATATCTATGGCTAATACCTTCATGACTAATGCTAGGCTAGTTGTAGTATTGTGTTTTTATATATATATATATATATATATATATATATATATATATATATATATATATATATATATATGTATGTATATATATATAATATGCACAATGACATATTAACTATAATTTTTATTAGTGGCAAAACGTGCTCTCTTAAATTGTTTAGGGCATTTTAGACTAATTTTAAAATTAAATATATGTTAACACACTTATTTTAAATCACATGTAATCATAATAATGCCATGTTTTATCAGAATGTGTTGGACTTGGATCGTGAAGACCGCTAAATGAGTAACTTTTGGCTACTTCTTTTAGACACTTTACCGTGAATCCACCAGCGGAGTACTGTGGTAAAGACCTCAGCAGAGATGAACGAGGATTGCTCCTGCATCGACTGGAAGGAAGTGACCCCCAGTGTTCAAGTCGGGGGCTGATCGTCAAGAAGAAGAGTGCTTCATCAGAGCAGCACGTGTTCAGAGCGCTCGCATCACGCACGCTACTCCTGGGCCTCGATCTGCTGGGCCGCACAGAAACGTGAAGGAGCCTGAGGGGAAGGAAGACTGACCTGATCAGCCCAAGAAATCTGGGCGCCGCCATCATACAAGGACTGGGAAGGAGGGAAAAGTGATTCTGGGTCTGATGATGAGAAAATCAGAGGACGGCGATATCAGAATCGAGAAAAAAGAAAGGTGGGTGGATTCTTCCAAAAAACAATTATTTGCATAGACCGTTTGGTGTGAAAAATGTAGAACAACAGATACACAAATGCTCTGGGTGTCACTTTGTAATTGTGTTGATGTCATGTCCAAGTAACATGTCTCCATTCTCTGTACAACAACACAGTTCATCTATTAAAAGACTAATTGGGCTAGTGGACTAAGGCTTTATTAAAAAAAGAGTAAAGCTTAAAACACAGAAAAGTAAAATTCACATATTTTAATGATTGATGCCATTATATATAAAGTGTTATATTTGTAACTTGATGTATTTATAAATAATGTTTATGTATAGTATTTATTCCTTTTATAATTTTTATTTTATTATCAGATCATTCATAAAGCCTCCTATCTTAAATATCAGGACAGCATACACTACCAAAACAAGGCTTTAGCAGTAATATTTTTTAAAATAATTCTCTTCTGCTCACAAACTACAAAATACGGTAAATGTAGTTTACATTCTGTTAAATATATATTTAAAATGGTACATATTTTATTGCTGTGGTCAAAGCTGAATAAATGCCCAGTACAGTCATGAGTTTGTTACATGTGACAGAAAATACTGCCGTGTCACTGGATCAAACTGGCCGTCAAACCCCAGGAGGAGTTAGTGAGAGTTTGGCTTAGAAACACCAGCAGAGAGAAGGACAGGCGAGAACATGGGGTTTATGCTTCTTCCAAAGAAGGCAAGGCAGAGACAAAGACAGATCAGAGACAGGGACAAGACCATGGCCGCTACCGGGACAGAGACCGAGAAGAAAAAGACCGAGGGTAAGTCAGGTGTTTCGGCCTGAGAGATCTCGCCTCGCTGTCTCGGGTTTTCATCTTGGTTTCATGTCTTCCTTCAGATGGCGGGAAACTTGGCACGGCCGTAGCTCCGGCGCTTGAAGGTGAAAGGCAGTGTAGCAGGGAGTGAAGCGCTCACAGAGCCGGCTGAGTCCGGCCCGCGCGGAGCGCGGTACTTTCGCGAGATGAACTGATCACACTGTCTGTAAACCCAAGGTCAGTCAAGCTCTCCATTGTGCTCGACACACTGCCTGATCCAGATGTAGTAATGGAATGCTCAATATCATTTCCTGCACTGTTTGTTGAGATATGCCAAAATGGAACATTTCCTTTTTTACTATTTAATCCATCCATCCCACCATCCTATAGCAACAAGAGAAAAGTATAGTTGAATCCTCCAAACTTTGTTTTTACTAATTACATTAAGGCTGAATGATTAATCCCAGTTAAACGAAGTGCGTTATTGCTCAGTGTGATTATCGCACCTCAGAAACTTTTGCTTTAAAATTAATAAATATAAGCTCTTCTGTTTTTATATACAAGCATCTGCCTTTTGTAAGATATAAACGCACAAACACTGTATTTAATTAAGAAAAATCCAAAAATTTCTCTAAATTCTGCAGCCTAAAATCCCTGCCTAATAAACCTGAAATCTGAAACAAATGTCCCTGTTTTGTGTGAAATGATGAAGCTCAAGTGTGTTTCGTATGTCCCACAGATTTAGCCACTCCGTCACGCGCTCAGCTGGGATGAGGATGACAGCGGATCATACAGCGCGTCACTCTCGTGATGGGAGGAAAGCCCGTCTCCTGCCTTCTCCACCGGGAAACGGCATCCCGAGCGCAGCCTCGGTGCAGCGACAGTGAAGGAGAGACAGGTCGCAGATCACTTGTCGGTGATTAATGTTGAAGGGTATTTGTGCTGACGGGGTTTGTGTGATGTCAGAAGGAATATTAATGGGCGTTGCATTGTCACTTTTGTTTTCAGGTCGTAAACCTCAATATCCAGCAGATACTCCTCTACTGCTTATCATACAAATTGCAACAGAGTGGGCCAATGACCCAGGAAGCTTTGGATCCTCCGCGTCTGTCCCGTGGAAAGGTAAAGATGACACTTAACAAAAATTTTTGTGTGAATTTTGAACTGTTTTGTCTACTGTTTTTAGTAAAAATATTGACTAATATAAAATTCTAAACTAGAATTTACTTCCCAAATTCTACATTTATTGGTTTTTTTTTTCCTTTATCTATTTATTTCCTTTTTGAAATTTCTAATATTATAACCTGATATGTTTTTGCTTCAGAATATTTAAATAATTTTTTTAAAAATAGTATTTCTAATACACAACAATAAATAGATATGTATTAGTAATGATTAACAAACAGGCCTAATTTCACACTACATGTGTGCATTAATATGCTACTTTTCAAATGTTTGGGCGATAAGATTTTTTTTTAAGAAAAAAGTCTTATCAACTAAACTGAAAAATGATCCTTACAGCTACATGTGTAGTGTATTACTGTTTAATATATTCTGTTATTATGTTAGTATTAAGAAAACTGTATTTTTAAAAAATTATTTAAATATTCTGAACCTGCTCGAAAAATAAGATAAAAATGAAAAAAACCAACTAAACTTCTGAAATAACAACTAGAGTACATATTAATCAATATTTTCAAAAAAAACGATGTTAACAACTAAAAATTCACTGCGAAAATTACGTTATGTCATCTTTACCTTTCCTTGGTTTCAAATGATGAATGCTGTCGTGACACTCATTATTCTGCCCAGTGATGAGATTGACTGAAAAATATCTGCTGAATATTGAAAAACAAGTGACAATGCAACATACATGCTCAACTATCGACATCACAAACATCGCTTCTTTCAACGTGACACCGATAATGCTGTCTCCTCTCGCTTTTAATAACGCACCCGGCGATAGCTGCGTGACGCTACTTCGATGGCAGCAGGCTTCTGAGTGACGGCGGCTTTCGCTATCTGTAATCTGTGGACGCGCTGCCAACCGTCATTCATGGTAGAAGGCACATTATTTCGGAGCACCGGGTTTGTGCTAAGTAGGGCACAGGCTGCAGCCCAGAAATTTTTTGTTTAATTACGATGTTTGTCGTTCATTCTGAGCATAGAATAACTGTATATAAGAAGCTGGAAAACTTGCTATTTATTGTTGCTTGATATGATAATCTGCTGAGCGCAATAACAATTTACGGTGGAGATTGTCATTCAGCACTAGTAATTGATGTACAATTTGGAAAATTCAATACCTGCTAGAAATGAACGGGCCAAATATAAAGGAAATATTCCATTTATTTCATCTCAACAAGCAATGCGAGAAAATGACTATTGATGCGATCATTCTGTCGAGCGTATTCATTGCGACAGGCGTGACGCTGGAGTTATTAGCGGTGATTCGGCTCATCTGAAATACCGCGACTCTGGCGTTGATCACTGCCTACCTCTGCTGCGAGCAGACTAACATTCTTTCCGCTGTCTGAAGAACATGAACCTGACGGCGGCGGCACCTGACTTACCTCTGCTCTGTCGACGATGTGTGTCCTGATATGGATCTGTGGAAGAACGCCAAACCCCGCTGTTATAGATCTGTCACTACCTGCTGTTGATGACTCATGCGAGCCTCTGCTCCGCCACTGACGGCGTTTCTGATCAGCCATTCTGACTGATACTGTCGACATATATTAAACTTCATGAGGCTTTCACTGCATTTATTGGCATTCCACAACAATAAACATGCCATTTAAAAAAAATAACATATATTTAAATAAGAATGTAAAAAGTACATTTACTATCATTTTCACTGGATTTTATCGAAGCAGAAGAAACCGATACCAAAAAAATATTACTGTTTAAGCCTTTGTTTTTATTATCGTCTTAATGACGAATAAGGAGAACTTTATGAATGATCTGACAATAAATATAAATGCAAAGAATAAGCTACCACATAAACATTATTTATAAAATAAATGAATTACAAATATAACACTTTATATATATTTGGCATCAATGATTTTGTTTCTGTGTTTTAAGCTTTTCTTTTTTTAATAAAAACCTTGGTCGGTAGCCCAGTAATCTTTAACTGTATTTATGTTCTTGTGTTGTTGTACGAAAATGAACATGTACCCGACATGATACTGCTTATTGGCGTATTGACTACCATTTCCTAACGTCCTATCACAACGTGAGCACGGCGACACCTATTTTGATTCTTGCTCGCCCGTCCTCTGATTTTTCATCATCGGAACCCAAGCTCCTTTCTAAATCGCGCTAACAGAAGTTTGTTTGCTGAGCCTAACGGCTGATCTTGTCTTTCGCTTCCTCGCTCGCTCGTTCTGTCTTGACCAGATAAACTTGGAAGTGGCGATAAGATGGCGGCGCTCTTCAAATGGCTTTTCTTCTTCTGACGATAAGCCCGATGCTGAACTGAGACTCTCCGGCTCGTGCGAGCAACGAAGATGTACCACGTGCTCGCTGTGCGACAATGCAAAAGAAAGTAGCCAAGATTGGAAGCTCCGTCAACACGCATTCTGATAAAGCGCATGGCGTAACCGTTACATGTGAGCCCCAAAAGCTCGTGTTAACGCCTGCTTTTAATTTTAAGTGATTCATGCTAAGCTAATTTAGAACGCGTTTACCGCTATGCACTAAATGTCGTGTGCATATTATACTACATATATGTATATATATATGCTGTATATATATGTATATATATATATATATGTATATATGTAAAACTGCAATACTGCAGCCAATAACGTGTCATGAAGGTATTAACCATAGATATGTATACGTCGGTTTTGTGTTAAATATTAAACACTGCTATAGTATTTGTTTTTTCTAATGTGTTACATGTTAAAAACATTAACTGAGCTTACCTAATACCGAGGATCGAAAAACTTGTTTCTTTGCTATTATATAAAAAACTGTTACTATATCTAACTTCGCGTTTATTAAAAATAACGATGAAATGAGAAAGAAAAATATAGCTGATGTTAAACGCTCAGGTACACGATATTATTTATTATGTTTGTTAATAAGCAATGCTGTAACACTATTCACTCATGAAAAGGTAACAGTTTACCTCGAAACGTGTCTCGAAACTCAATCATATGAAATTTCTCTGTCCCAGTTACACACGTGCGACTACAAGTAACGTAATGATATAATAAATGCTCGATGGCTCAGCATGGCAGCGACGACAACCAATGTGCAATGAAGACTTCATCCCCGGCATTCACAGCGCCAATGTATCAGCTTTCACAACAATTCACTATAAAACAGTCATTTCAAGATCAATTTACATCTGTGTAAAGACAATGGTTTGCTGACTTTTATAAGGTTGAGTGAATTGTTGAGAATTTATTAAGTTAAATTTAAAAATCATCAAAATATTAATCTGTTAAACACATATGAGAAAAATTTCTACAAACCAAAGAAGTTTGTGTTTATACCTCCATATGACCAAATATGTAATTATTTTAAAGCTTCTACTATTGTCTTCTTATTAACACAAACTAAATTATTTAATCATACATAAGAATCATGAAGTGAATCCAGCTATTAATCTCCTTAAATACGTTTTTGTTGAACCTGCATTGTTCTATTGTATATATCAATACATACAATACACCTCTTTTGAGAAGTATTTGCATATCTCTACATATTCAAGTATTTATATCACAAATAATATAAATAAAAATTATATATATATATGCTCAACTATATGTATATATGTAACTAACTATATATATATATATGTATATATATTAAAAATATACACATCAACAAAATCTTTTTATTTTGCATGTATTTATTGGGGATTAATCATTTTACAGCACTAAAATAAAGTAAAATTTAATATCCATAGACAAAAATGAACAGTCCAAAATGCATTGACAAATATTGTCTGTACTTTAAAGCATCCATAAATGCTTTTGCACTAACACTTTACCATTTTAAGCTTTAAATGCATCTTCCTAAGTTTGTCGAAGTCTAAAATAAGGCATATAACGGAGTAATCACTGCACAAATACATCTGAATTTTGAAACATTTATTGAAACCTTTAACAAACACAAATTCAGTAAGTCAGTCGTATTCACGATGACGTACCACGGATAATCCTAATCTGACAGATAAATTATAATTTTTAAATAGATGACATTTATTTCAGCAATTACAGAGGTCTTGAACTGCGATGTTTCCTGTTGTTGAACTAAAAGAGCTAGGATCTAGAGACTAACACACTTATTCTCAATTCAGTTTATTCCCCTATAGTTAAAAATATAAATGACGTTAATGTGAACCAAAGAAAACTTGACAATGTCATCCATAGCTATACATATAAAATGCACACAAACATCTGAACATCAATTGTTAGACAAAGCTGAACAGATTTACTCAGCCTGGCAGGATTTTGCACATTTCTTGGGGCAGGAATGTCAAATGATTTTAAACATGACACTCAAACGCATGGCAAGAAATTAATCTAAAAATAAATCTAAGAGAAACTCATCCATTAACAATGATACTTATGGATTAATAATAAAAACATGACAATAATGGCATAATAATGTGTTTCATTAAAAACTACCTGATTTAAATGTAATTTTGTTTGGAAAAAACACAAAAAGCAAACAAAAGTAGACATTTTGGTTTACTTATGCTTTTGAAGTTAGAGCAACACTTGCATAATGATGTTTTTCATGACCTGCCCTTTAAGCCAAAGCCAGCAGAGCTAGAAAATACATGCAAGTGCTTAAAATGCTAAGAACAATTCATTAGAGAAGCATATGCATAATGAATATATGAACATGTACTCTGCAAGCTGTACAACAGTTCAAGTATCAAACACTTCCCAAAACTAAATGTTCTCATCAGCATGTTTCCAAAAAAAAAAAAAAACATTTAAACGTCTCTCAAATGCATTATTACAAAAGGCTGAAGAATGGAGTCGATTTCAAGTTTGTAGATACAGGTGCGGTACCACACTATAGAAATATTCATTGTAAGAAAAAGTGTACATATGACATTAAAGCACTGTATGACTGTAACTCTATGCTACATTTCAGCAATTGCACGTTGTCTGATGTTGAACGACAACATTCATGCAAAAGAGATATGACCACATTTAAAACAATGACAATGTTTTATGTAGTTTTCTTTATAGGAATAGTTCACCGAAAACTAAAATTAATTCTGCCATCGTTTACTCACCCTTTATATCCATGTATATTTTTTTCTCCATACATTGAAAGCCAATGGTGACGAAATTTGGTCATGATTACCAACATTCTTATTTAAAAAAAAAAAAAAAAAAAAAAAAAAAAAAAAAAAAATATATATATATATATATATATATATATATATATATATATATATATATATATATATATATATATATATATATATATATATATAAATTTTTATTATTTATTTATTTATCTCACAGAAGAAAGGTCATAGATGTTTGGAATGACATAATGAGTAACTGAGCATTTTGATTTTGGGGCAAACTATCCCTTTGAAACATGTCGTATTTAAAATAGCGATTTCTTTTTCGTAGCATGACACTTGCTGTTCTCTTCTTATCTTTCAGCTCCACTTGAATCATTTGGTCAAAGTCCTTAGGTAATAAACCTAAAGCAATTCACTGACAAACATAAATTAGCAGCTATGTGAAGGCTGTGGACTTGTGATTTGTCAAAATGATCAGCCAATTAAAATCCATCACCATACCTGAAGGACCTGATCTTTCCAACTACACTCTAGATTAATTTAAAGGAGTTGAAGTCATTTCCAAGTACATTTAAAAAAAAAAAAAAAAAAAAAAAAAAAAGTCTAAACTTGATGTCAGAAAGCATGGAAGAAAGCTTTTGGAGCTTTTCCATACAGCTAGTTGAGAGAAACTAAAGAAGAGAGGATGAGCAGGAGTTTAGAGTGATCTTGCTGACTCACTCACTGAAACAAGTCAAGGCCTCCAGATGAGAAAAATATATATCGGTGACAAAGTTCACGGGAGTTCAGGAGGATTTGTGCTCCAACACGTAGTAACGGTACATGACGCCCCACAAGTACGGCAGCCAATGTGGGAATTAACCAGGTGGTCCATGACCTGAGCGAAAGAGAAACACTTTAACAAAATAAAATAAAACAGGCCAAACGTGAGTACTGCAGTAGAATATAGTTTGAACTCCTACCTGGTGTCTTTGGAAGTTGTAATGTAAACTTCCTAGAACAGAAATGTGATAAAGCGAGCAAACATTAACAAGCTGCAACAACCTTTACGTCATGCAAATCAAGTTCATGCATCAGTCACAAAGGTCAGGAGACTTTTGTTTATTGCTTTTTTTGTTTTTTTACCTTTTTTGAGGCTTTCTTCCGATCATCCTGAAACAGAAAATAGGTCTAATTAAAGTTCATGGCTTTCCACATACTTATAGACACAGATGAATACTACATCAACAGTTTATCATCTTTTACTGCAGATAAAAGCATGTTTTTAGAGGTGTATTGTTAATAGAAATAAGCACAGTGAACTATTGTAGGAAATCTATGTGATCCGAGTAATCTTAAACGTGAGAAAGCTTCATATAAAGCGTCAACATACTCATAAGATTTTAATATGTGAGGCATGTTTTTCTCAGCTCATACCTTACATTATAAGGTTATATCCTTATGTAATATTATAAATCAACATGAGCATGTCAACACAAATGTTACATATCATATTGCACGCTTTTTGGAGAACAACACAGCACAATATGTAGAATAACTTTTTTTAATAAAAAGCCATAATTTTGTTTACACAATCGATTATTAAAATAATTTTTAGTTGCAGTCCTACACTGGATGATTAAGTTTACATTTAATCGTTTAGATGAATCAACAAAAGAGCAATGATATGCTATGAATATAGAATAGAAACGACATATGCTTTTCGTCATATTACCATATGAAGCTCGCCGATGTAATACTGCTGGAGCATCTCTCTGGCGTCTGTGGAATGACCCACATCCTCAAAGCTTTCTGTCGCATCTGCGCCCGCTTGCTCCAGCAGAACCTCTTCACCTCCTGGATGCTGTCGAAATTAAAGACAGGGTTTATATTATTTGGAAACACACGTCTGATGACACACACGTTGCACAACATTCAAACTCTAACCTTACTCGTGTTACACAACGGTGAGAAACGTTTGACACTGGGAAGTCGCTTCAACATTTCTGCGTAAGCCTTCTGAACAAAACACGTTAATGCAGGAAACCGGTTCTTGTAGCGCATCAGTGCCCACGCACTTTTCCTTCCTAAAATGTGTATCATGTATCATTTCTTCCATAGGTATGGTAATACAACTTCATTGAAAACTTACAAGTCACGAAGCAAATAGATAAGAAGCAAATTGGATGAGATTAACATATTGCACAAAATATATAGAAATAGGGTCCTTAACTGATTAATGAAGGAAAAAAACTACAATCCAATGAAGTACTGTATATGGCAATTAAATTAAAAGTGATGCAGAAATATTGATTGCATATATGGAAAAAAAAATATTTCATGTTAACTGCAAAATATATAGCTAATATGTAAATAATATGCAATATAAATAGGATTTAGAATCAATATGAAAAACACATTTTTACCTTATCAGTTATCAACTGTATAAACTTCACAACAATCACTTGCACTGATATAGCAAGATGTTTTCAAGTTGTCATCTTTAACATACAGCTCTTTTCATCTTCTTTTATATACGTGTTTGATTCTTCATATTGTTTCAGTCTTTAAACTGCACTGATTGTCTTGTGAGAAGTTAACCGCTTCCAAGGCATGTGACTGGCTATTCATTACTGATGTCATACTTTAATATGGACGTGCTTCCATATCGGATCAAAGTCTGGGATGACAAAGTTATTAATGAGCATTGAGAAAGCGTCAGAAAAAGCTTATATATCCATTAACAACCTCATATCTCTTTAACAGCATATATATATATGGTTTTGCAAGTCAATATCTCCTATAGAGAAAGTCAATGGATTTTTACTTTGGTAAACCACTACTGCACTCAATTCATTCTTTGGTTTATCTATAATCAGTTCAAACAGAATTATATTAAAATACTCTTTCGCTAATCAAAATAAAGTTTGAGTCTCAAATTAAAACCCAGTCCTTTAGTAAACGATGCAGTTTTTAGTTTGTTTATTATTTAATATAGTTAGCAGCTGCCTGAACTGTATATATTTGCACCTCTAAAAGTTCCTCTTTTTCTACAAACATTAACGTCCCCAAATATAGTAAAATCAGAGAATCGGAATCGAAAGATTCGGTTCCCGACTCGATTAACGTTCACACGCGTGCCGCACGACACCGTAGTTACGTCATACAGAAATGAAAACAAAGAAATGTAGGTCGTGTAATATTATAAAAATGTATATTATGAGTCAGGATTTGAAAGGCAAAACGCGTTTTGCCACGCGTCGGACGTGAAACGCAGCAGGGATCGCTTGTTTTATTGTTGATTGACAGCTCGACATGATCGGGCTAGCAGAGCAGCTAACTTACGTGGCTAACACGCACCGATTCAAAGCATGTGTCCCTATGTCTTGAAACAAAAATAATATCGTAGGGATTGATCTAGTTTCATCCTCCGGTGTGTTGTTTCCTGCAGTGAAACTAGCATGCTAACTCACTAATCGGGCCATACAAACTTTAATGATCTTGTCAGCAGCTCGTGTTTCGAGTATAGACACATTCAAACTGCAAATTAATAAAAGCAGCTCGTATTTAGGATATATAAACAACAGAAAGAGGATTCGGTGCTGGGTGGTTAAACAGTTGTGTCGGGAGTGATGTGGAGGACATGATGAAACTCCAAGCCTCTTACCTCCTCCATGAAACTTGTGATATCGTACACTTTGTCGTGGATGATGAGCCACGTGTCTTTGCTCATGTTGTGGACCTGAACCTCTTCTCGTGTGTAATATTTCACGCCGTTATCCTCCGGCGTGCGTGCATTCTCCTTCTTCACATCCTGGTCTTGTCTTTTCACCGAGCTCTCGGTTTCTTCCCCCATAGTCACGCGCTTTCTGTCGCTTCTCTGCTGGAGTACACCGTAAACCCGTGTCACCTGCAATCTTTTACCTTGAAGCTGTCTTTTTTGACACACCTAACCCGTCCAGTTCAGTTCTCGTCCAGCCGGCACACCATTTCACCACCAGTCACGAGAAATGACCCAATCCGTTCGCTCGAACCGAACCAGCCAATCAGCGCCGAGTTCACTCGGCACGCGGCCAGTGACCGATCCAGCAGCAGCCAATCGGAATCGAGCCGATCATCACGAGACCGCCAAACGTCACACGCATGTTACACGCACGTTGGTCTCACGTTACACAACCCCAAAAGTCCTTAATGCTGAAAAGTCCTAAATACCTTTTTGTTTGCAGAATTTTAAGTAGCTTTAAAAAAAAAAAAAGACAGTACGGATGTTTTAATATCCAATATTATGAAAGGTTTTACGGAACAACCATCGATGCTAAAACATTAAAACCTTGAATTAAAAAACATATCTGTGCTGTGGTTAAAGATTATTTATTTGAATAAAATAGGCTGTTTTACTTATTTTCATGGAAATAAACGATAAATATGTGGAGGCCAAATATTCCCAACAGTCTAAATAATAAGACCCCCTTAGTTGTTGCTCTGGATTTAGCAGGCCTGTGCCAAAAGCAAGCACTGGGTGTTTAGAAACTGAATTTGTGTTGAGAGGAGGCATTCGTTTGCTCTGTTTGCTCTCGTCTGTCTCTTTCTTGACACCAAACCAACAAAACTTTCCCTGACTTTTGCAGAGTTTGTCATTCCATGCTAGGTAGCGAGCAACTCTCCCTCATCTGCATATCTAATCTAATCAGCTAGTGAGGAGTGCCATGTGTGCTCTGTTGATATCTGTTTATGGAGAACTCGTATTTGGTCTCATCTGTGAAATGGTTCAATAATAAGCCCATATAGGTCCACACTGAGCCTGTGAATTGTATTAATAACACGGGAGAAAACAATGAGATAATATGCCAAATCTAGCATGGACATCTTTTTTTTGTCAGAGGTTATCTGTGGAAACCCAAGTTTATTTATTTATTTATTTATTCCATTTCAATTTTTTTAACTTTGTAAAAATTAGATGATTATTTATTCATTTATTCATTTAGATTTCATTTAAATGATTTAAACTTGATGGTGCCACACTTCAAATTTACAAAACGGCAGATATACTATGTTAAATATTATTTCAGATTGTGTCCAGTAGGATGAACTATGCAAAAAGCGGGATGGTTGTTTTAGTCAAAATAGTGCATCGTTCAAACTTTTATATGTTTAGTCTTTAAGTTTAAGTTCCTTGGCCCCAAAACGTTTCTAATACTGTTACAAGTGAGTGGTTAATACGGTTAATTAAGTGATTAATTCTAATACGGTTACAAGTGAGTGAATTTTAAGTGGCTGGCATACCTCTGTTCGTACCATAAGGGTAAAATAGTAAGAGCACTATACTCTACTATATATAT
The DNA here is from genome assembly GCF_018831695.1 of Puntigrus tetrazona. Classification (NCBI taxonomy): domain Eukaryota; kingdom Metazoa; phylum Chordata; class Actinopteri; order Cypriniformes; family Cyprinidae; genus Puntigrus; species Puntigrus tetrazona. The sequence continues at coordinate 34,237,411 of NC_056705.1, read as the reverse complement.
ATATATATATATATATATATATATATATATATATATATATATATATATATATATATATTTACTAATTTTATATTAAATATTTGTTTATTTATTATTATTTTGTACTTAGTTTAAGGACACCAACATTCATTGCGACACTGGAGAAAAACCTTCAGGCCCTTAGAAACTGAAGCAGCCTGAAATATCTACAGACTGGACAGGACCCTCGCCATCATTCAGACACTAAAAACAGTGAACTAAAACAGTGTAGGTCTGTTTGGTAACTCCTTCAGTTATTTATTTCCTCCCTCCAAACTGTCAGTATTAGCTCATCGTGACTTCCTTTCGGTTGGTTTGTTTTTGAACAGGGCAGTGAATGGCTTTTCTCTGGTGTGAATCACTGGTGTACATACAGAATAAGAAAGAAATCAAACCTTAAAAAAAAATTTTTTATTATATACCACAATATTACTTGCTAGTGTGCACGTTTACATGCTTGAGACTCTGAACAAACACAGATGTAAAATATTATCAGGGAGAAAGACTTCATGCCCTAACCAAGCACAATGCGATAAAATGACAAGCTCTTTCACGTTTTATTGTCTGCTTTGAATGTGTGTGGACAGATTCTACATCGTACTGGCTAGCTCCCGTCCACTGTAGATGCATATTAAATATCTAATATATTTTGATCGGCAGCATTTTTTACTGACGTGTGTGAACAGATGTGTCACTGCACTTCTTTAGGCCTTGCCCAGTCATACACTGGGATTAATAATACTGAGAACAGATTCAAAGTACATCAGATGCCTTCTCGTGGTGCATCTATTGTTTTTAAATATAGTTTTAAAACTAACCACAAGGTGGCAGTAAATGCATTGAGTTAGAGCTGGGTGTAGGGCTAGGGAAATGATCCACAATAGTTGGATATTAATGTCAAATATACACTAGCATATAATACATATATACATTTTTACATTATACATTGTTCATTTGGCATGAGAACAGACAAGAACACCCCCAGTCTGCTCAGACAAGAGGACAGATCTGAAACATTCATTGAATATTATGCTTTTTTACATTACAGTTTATCAGAATAACAATTTGAGAGAAACTGAACCGAAAACCCTGTTTGGTTTGTCCCTATTCTGGTTCAATAACAGCAGCACTCGAGCTGCATGAACACAACAAGTTGCTGTCGGACCTGACGATCACGTTCTCCAGCAGGATTTGAGCATCATCCAAAGAGCATTTCGAGCTTCAGTGAAAACAAAAACGTCAATCAGTCACTCACTTTGCATCGCAGTGATTCTCAGCCTTTCTGACTCCAAGGTCAGCGTTTATATTCTAAAATAATTACGTAATTATGAATGAAATAATTCCTTAATACGTTAACTGAATTGTCTAGATTTTTTATTACATGTTCACCGGTACATTTACAAGGCTTCCCTCATTTATGATGACAAACATACTCAAAAATAACAACTGGTGAATATTATAAACAAACTAATATTTTTTTTTTTCAAAATATGATATGCATTCATTTCGATGATTTTAAAAATTACACATATACAATTCTCTCGTGTAGTATATCGGGGTTGTTGAAGACTAAAATAAATAAATCGTAATAAGAAATAAGCTTGGATAATCTTGCATCTTAATTTTGAGCCATTTCTGCATATTTTAAATATTTTTTTCACTCTCACCCTCTTGACTGAGAACCACAAACGTATTTTTGTAAATTCAAGATTTATCGATTATTTTTTTAAATGAATGTTTCTGTTTATTTTCAGTACGCTCTAACATTTGGAGGCCGTTTTTCACCTCTAAACTTGAATCAGCTTTCTAAACGTCACTGTTTTTTATTAGTCTAAACGCAGTGCATCTGCCTCTGTGTGCTTCATGTCACTGCATCATTTCCCCCCAACACACAACAGATCTCCCTTCAATCCAGTAAATATTTGCCCGCTTTTTCCTGGCAGAAGGACGACAGACCATGTAATGGCTCTGTCCTCTCAAGCGCTAGTTGACAGTGAGACCTAATTGTACGTGCATAATGTTACACGCAGACAAAAACAGCTAAGATGGAGACAAAGCGGCCAAGAGGGCAGCGGCGCAGATGAGAGGTGGACCTGGTCATCGACGACTCTGTTTATTTCCGTCCAGGCGAGGAAATGAGTGATCGGGATCTCAGATTAGCGGCACTAAACAGCTTGGAATGTTTACACAGGAAATTAGATGGTGATTTTCACTTTCTGTCCCCACTGTGCCATATGGAGTGATGCATTATGATAATTCTAAGGATGGATCACAATTCAATGCCTTTATGAATTTTAGCAAGACGCTCATGCATAAAAATCCATTCTGTTAGGATGCAGCCAGATGCGGTTTCATATTTATTAGTGTGCTCTCTCATATTAAAAACCCATGTTTCTTTATCCGAATTAGACAATGAGACATTGCTGCTTCACGTCCATCGGATCCGGTCGGCCTTTCCTGCTTTATCCTCTCTCTTTATATCGCCATCTGTGCCTTGAAGTCAACGGCAGCGGAGTGTGCAAAGATAAGACGCGAGAGGTTTACAGGTTTTATTGAACGCCGTACAAACTGGGAAATCTCATCCTGAAATGTGGCACGACACTTCGGGAGACTCGATATGTCACCACAGCAACGGATCATCGTCTACGCAGCCTGACGGGTCAGAGAACATCACATGAACACAGGCCTTACAAAAACACCCAAGGTCAAAGCTCACTGCAGAGGCGTGACAGCATTGATAATTAAATCCACCCACGGTCTTTAATATACCAGAGCTTAAAACATCTTTTGTAGCAGCGAGCTGCATGTGGTTAGATGCATCTAGGTTTTCTAGGCTATCGAGGTTTTGTTCGTTCTGCTGTCATGGAACAGTGCTGTTGAATCTGAATAGCTGAATGATGGGAGATGCAAGAATAAAAAACCTTGTGAAATTCTCTGCGAGTTATGGAAGGTCACGCAAAAGCTAAAACAGTATTAAACGTCGTTGCTAAGAGCCTAAAATCGTTTCAGTGTTAAAAAGGGGCTGTTTGAATGTCTTTTTTTTGTTGTTGTTGTTGAACATAAAAGACAACCTTTTTTGTAGAATGTTGCTGATCTCCACCGACTTCCATAGTATGGAAAAAAATCAATGGGGATCAGAAACGGTTTGGTTATCAACATTCTTCAATATATATTTTTTTGTTCTGCAGAATATTTTCTGGACAATTTGAGTTTAAGTAAACGATTACAGAATTCTCAATTTTTGTGAATTGAATGAATGGCACTTTTGAAAAACATGGATTTTCTGGCTTTGCGTCAACAACCTTCCTGTTATTAGGCACATTCACTTATGGAATAAATTTGTTTTTTTGTCACATTTCACACCAGGTTTCCGTATGACTTGCATTGGTCAAACATATACAGATTTAATTCAGATATAACAAACTAAAACAAAAAAAAATTAAATGATCTAAACTAAAAAATCTTCAATATAAAATACTAACTTTTAATGTTGGTTATGTTTTGCTCATGTGTTCTAGGTAGTCGCAGTTAAGACATATATTGGTGTGAAATATTTTAATATAATTACAATTTAAAATTTCAAGTGGTTGTGACATGGTACAGGAAAAAAAAAAAGAGCAGACTTGCTGCTTTAGGCAAATATTTTGCCTCTGCCATCAAAAAGCGAGAAAAACAAGATACTCGAAAGCTAATGAACAGCTTGAAAGGGGAGTATTTATTGTGAAACACCCTAAAAGCACGGTTGCTGCAACCACTGTATTCGGTAATAAGAAATAAGATTCGTGGAATCACAGATTTTTAGGAGAGCGGAGATAAAAGACAGGCCACAGCTGAAGCCTCCTAAATGTGGTCTAGCAATGGCCGTGTTTGAAAGAGAGACGTGTAATGATGAGAATGTAAAAAGAGGCTCTGAATTGCTATCATTACAATCAGTATAATTAGAATCCTGCTTGGGCAGGTCCAGCTGGCACAGATGAAGCTATCAGATGTCACTACACACGGCTAAATCTCATATAATCCTGAATTTTGATTAGCTCTCACAGCCATTATGTTATGAAGTGTTATTTGACCGTTTAGAGACTCAAACTACATTTTTGACTCAAACTCTAAAAACATAACTACTATACATGGGCCGTTCAGTGCAGTTTCAGGTTGAAATTATCTCTAGTGGCAGTAAAACATCAATATTACTATAATCATCAATATAATCAATTTTTATTCTTTTCACACAACTTCACTTTTCCTTAGCCCCCGGAGACGCCTGTGACATTGTCTGTGGTTCAGGAGTGGCTTAACAAGAGCCTCAGTCCATTCCTTGTAAACTTCACTCAAATCCTTGAATAGATTTTTCGATTGAATTGGCTACGGTTCTCTGTGCGTCTTTTTCCTTCCGCTCAACTTTCTGCAAACATGCTTGGATAAAGCACTCCGTGAACAGCCAGCTTGTTTGGCAATGAACGTCTGTGGCTCACCCTCTTTGTGAAGGGTGCCAGTGATCGTCTTCTGGGCAACTGTCAGATCAGTCTTCCCCACGATTGTGCGGCCTAGCGAACCAAACTGAGGGACCATTTTGAAGCTTCGGGAAACCTTTGCAGGTGTTTTGAGTCTATTAGCTGACCGGCATGTCACCATATTCTAATTAATTGAGGTTGAATTGGTGCGTTTTAGTTAAATGCGAGCCAAAAATCACCACAATTAAGAGAACTACACAACTTCAGTCTGTGTGCGCATCGAATTAATTTAATACACAAGCTTCACAATGAAAATTCTCATTTTTGTTCTTTTATGTTCAATGTAACAAAGCAAAGAACTACATCTTTAAGTTATTGACCTTAATTTGATCGATTTAATACTTACAAACACATACGTACATCTATACAGTCGAAACCTCACATTATGACAATTTTTTTCACTGCAGTTTAGAAACTGGTAATAAAATTTGACAAGAACTTAGAGTTAAACGGTGTCAGAACAAATTCATCTTGACAATGGTATAAAGGTACATAATGAATTTCGGTCAGTTGTTACATTTAAGTACACATTTTGTTTAGTTTGTGGTGTAAAAAGGTCACATTAGCGATCAAAGAAAATACTGTTAAGCCAATCTTGGTCAGGTCAAAGTGTCTGAATAATGGTTGGTCCCAAATGTTTTAGTTTTACTGCTAGTTCACTGTATGAATAATTTTTGGTTATGTCACAGTTTATTTTACTATCCTTGCTTACATAAACGAACTAGTGTCCTGCAAAAAATAAGTGCATTAAAAATATAGTACGTATATGAACACACACACACACACACACACACACATACATATATAATATATATTAAAATCTGATCTGAACAATAGTAAATCAGCAAGTATCTTGTTCTTGCTGACTAGGAGGTGATAGCCTTCGAGTGTCTGTCTGGTGCTCTGCAGCCCCTCCAAATGACTGAAGGGTTCCACGGGATCTAATATGGTCTCCTACACTTATCCTAATTGCATCTCCATGACAACAAACAGCTACAAAGTCACTGCCCAGCTAGCAGCTAAACCACAAAAGGAGGCTTAGAAATCAGTTTCTCATTAGCTGCAGCTCAACAAGGTGTTGCTGTAGCTTCCTATACTTGTACAATACGGGTCGCTGTGTTTGCCGTTCAAAAGCTAGTTTAATCAGTCTTACGTAGTAAAACACAAATTTCTTATGCATCTAAACAGATCAGAAGAGCAAAAGGTGCAACACTGTCTTTATTGACCTATGCAGATTATTGTCTTAAACCTACTAAAGCTATTTTAAGGTTCAAAGATGTTAGAACTTGATACGACTACCATAATCAGATTTAGGTGAGACTCTATCCTCATCGTTTTTCTCCATTACAGAAGGCAAGGAAAAGAGCTGAATTGATCAGATCTTCTGCAGCAGGACAGAAGTTGCTGAGGCAGCACTGGAGGTTCACAGCTGATGTTCCCACATCCCAAGTAAGAAAGTTTATTGTATATGCTGCAGCCTTAATGCAGCCTGCTTACCATAGCCCTTGGGGGCATGTATGCAATTTTTTAGAGGCGAGATGGATCTTATAAAGGTTGAATGTGGGAGAAATAGACCAGGGAGATTGAAAATGATGATGCCAAGACCCTTAAAAATCAGCCCACAACCTCATATGCATAAATGTCCATTCATAAGGTGTAAAAAAATAAATAAATAAAAAGCGGCAAAATAAAAAAGTTATTGTCCAGGCACTGAAGCAAGTGAAATCAAACGTTTACTGCTAAATATTTTGTATTATTATTATTCTACCCATTCCAGTTAAAATATGGTGATGAACTCTAGATACAGTAAAACCTAAAAAACATGATTCATAAAAATAAAACACTGTAAAACATGCCTGTCATTGAATTTAATCATTTCCATATTTACAAAGAATGATAAATGAAACCGTAATATCAAATTTAAAAAAATAAAGTCATAATTGGCTCACCCTTCACTTTTCTAAACCTGTACGAGTTTCTTTCTTCTATTGAACATAACATATTTTGAAAAATGCTTCAACCAAACAGCTCGATAATCCATATTTTTTCCATACCATGGAAGTCAGTGGCTACCCTCAACAGTTTATTCGCCCAGTTATCTTTTTTGTGTTCAGAAGAAAAAGAGAAAGTCTGGTTTGGAACAAGTGAAGGTTGAGCAAATCTTTTACTTTTTTTTTTCCCCCTTTACATTTTGCAATGCCCTAGTCCTATACCCCAGTCTGAAAACCCCTGAAATAGAGCACGCTCACCATAACCCCTTTAATAAAAACAACCGCCTGTGGACAAAAAGTTTGCTTTGCAGTCATTATACAAACTCTATATCTATTACATATTTGCCCAGCATGAGCTCCAGCTCTCCCATAAGAAACCCTGAGCCCTCCGAGCTGTAGAGTATACTGCCAACAAAAACGCAGCATATAGTTTATTCGGGATGTGGGAACATCTTCTGCAAACTTCTGTGCTTCCCTTACTATATAATGCCCTCAAGGTTCATTGTCAAAACGAAGCACTATAAATGTCATCTTCGTGAAGCATACGCGAGCAGAACAGAACGAAGTCCTGCTCTGTCAAGAAGAACCTCACTCCTATAACGTCAAGCTACGCGTCTGACTGCTCATGTGTGGGTTTTCACACAGGAACAAGTATATTGACTCGGCTACCACAGCTCAACAACATCTTACCATCCCACAAAGCACAAGCGCTGTGCTACCAGTAAATTAAAAATATGATTTATGACCTTATTTTTTAAATCAAACAGCTGAAACAAGCAGTGATGCTTTAAATAGTAAATAGGCTTTGACGCTTTATTTTTATTTTTTACAACAAATTGAAGTTTTAACATTTCATATAAACACTTTCGTAATCCATATATAAAAAAATTATTATTTACACATCAAAAACTTGGCAATCAATCATAAATGTACTGCTGTATAACACTCCCAGGTCATTAACAGCTCTTGCTTTATAAGCACCCTCCACCGCAGGACGTGGTTTTTTTTCCTCACCCCATTGAAATGCATTATTCTGTAACAAGTGCTTAAACTAAAACTTAAAGCTTAAAATTTTTGATTTACAGTTACGCTATTACAACACAGCCAAAAAAAGACGCACAAAGCTTCACCCTCGGAGCGCAACGACTTCTATTCGACATCCGCTCCAGTACGTTGCGGCCCTCTTTTTTTTTTTTTTTATATATTTACAATTTGATAATGCTGGCCATGCCACGTCCCTCCACATCTGACAGTGACCAAAAAGCCTACTTAGCCGAACACGAAAATTAATGTTTGCTTCAGAGATGCAATGAAAATGTCATGAAACAGAAAAGGTTAAAGCCAAAAGGCATATTTGATCTGACCTTTACATTACGTACCTGGCTAATTACTTCCCCTTCTGCATAAACTGCATAACTGAGATTTAAAGGTTAAACTTCCACAGCTGCTTGATATTGGGTTTACGAACAGATAAGGAAATGTTTCGAAGGCTCTCGTGTGTTTAACCCGGAGTGGCGATCAACAACGCGAAACCATTTCAGGCTTCAATTAGGCCAAGAAACCGAGTCTGAGCGAATACGAGGAGGTGCCGTCAAGAAGTAAAAAGGCACAAATAGCCATTAAACTAAAAGAGCATGAAGGAAATAGGATCGTTTCTGTACGCTAACACACGGTTAAAAAGACATTCGCGGGAATAACCTCCTTCCCGAGCAGGTTAATGACATGTCAGCGAGACTCGTGATGACTCAACTTCACCAGAGCTTTAAAACTTCATCGGATCACGGGGCTAAAAGGAACCTCAAGCCGGCTCTGGTTCACGCATGTTGGTTTGAGCCGGCATGAGCAGAGCGCAGGTGGAAGACACGCTAGAAAACCGCTCATGGAGAGAGTGGATACCGTTAACGCTCCATCCGGGAACCGCGGAGGACTCCACAGAGCTGACGCAGCTCGAATCGCCGCCAGAACCCGGACACAGTCCTAGACACAGTCTCTGGAGAACCAAATGGAATTTCCTTCTGAAGCTGTGGTTGATCCAGAAGTAGAAGATACAGTTGAGGAAGCCATTGGAGGTCGGTAACCACACAGCAATAAACTCGATCCATTCGGGGACACCGCTGCCGGAGATCGCTGCGGACAAGGAAAACATGAATTAGGATTTAATCTTTCTTCAATATAGCATCATGGTAATAGGCACTAAAAAGACATATTTCATAACGGCATCCAATCCGGACAGCCTATGTATGAAACAACTCTCTTCAGGTTTAAAGTGGACGATTTCATCATTTACTGAAACTCAAGGCATTACAAACTATTTCACTACTAGTTATTAAACTTAAAGTCAGCATTAAATGGATATTCAACCTATTTTATAAATACATCTTACGGATTTTGAGAACAATTCGTCCATGCACTCGTTAAATTTTTTCAGTTCAAATTATCAATCAATCATTTTTAATTATATAGCGCTTTTAACAACACAGGTTGCATCAAAGCACTGTATTAATTATTAGCTATATCTCAAGCTTATGGTAAAACGACCATAATATGGTCCTCCAGTAATTAAAGGACTGTTTGCCTATAAATTATGATAATTTACCTCATTCTTCTTGTGTTATATTAGTTTGTTTTTTTAACTACAGTGGCGTTGCATTTATTCAAACTACAATATTTTCAAAAAACAGAAAAAAACTCTATAGTCAGCAGCTGTCATGTGTATGAACTGAGATGATCTGACCATAAATATTCAAATGTATTCAAAATTTGAAGCACTTCAAAAAAAGTTCCATATTAAATTTAGACTGAAGTACGTTTACAGCAACATTTGTTTATAAACAGTAGAATTATTTTACTAATTACAGTATTTGTTTTACAGCCCTGCAGGTATTTAACAAAGTGCTCGAGATGCTCTTCAGCGCACAGCCAGAACAGACAGCTAACAAGAACCATCAAGCTCCAAAAAGGACAAACAAGTGCCATAAAAGTGGGCAATTTAAATGCTATGTAGGAGGGCTTCAGTCTCCTTGTCTTGTCTTTCATCTCAGCTCCCCTAAAACTCTGTGATTATCTCTTCATGTTTGCTGTAAGCTATCGGAGGTCACTGCACTCTGAGTCCTTCCTTTATTGGTTGTAAGAAAAAGTTAACAACATACATTTCCCTCTCTCCAGCCATACAGGCCTAGGCACACGCACACATTTTTTTAATATATATATATATATATATATATATATATATA
>NC_056705.1:34165158-34222658 GCF_018831695.1 Puntigrus tetrazona | reverse complement strand
GAGTAAAACAAACATTTTAAGTGTTGCGTAACCACAGCCCGTCTACAGTGTCTGCAGAAGCAGTCAAGGCTATTGACTTTCATCAAACGCGCTCTCACTCATGTTTGTCAGTTCGGAAAGCATCGATTTGAACCCCTAACCTTTGCTTTTCACTCTTGTTCCATAAACCGATTCTAAAAACACTGCAGAAAGATCCTGTGTGGCGGCTGATGAAGGGCGGTTAGGCAGACTTCCAATGTCTTAACCTTTCCAGAAACAAAAGGAAGCTGTCCACTGGCATATGCAGTCAGCGGGTGATGCTGGCACTGCATCAGGGGCGAACTAGATCATTCTGAAAGTGAAAAGAATTTTTAATTTTCAAGAAAATTACAGAAAGTTCTCTCCATGAAAGATTAATCAGATTGTGATTCATTTTAAGTAAAGCTAGATGGAAGGAAGCAGTTGACTTCTAAAGCCTGCTGTATTGTATTTGATACCCAAATCACTAAGGCCTCTAAACTATGATCAAACTTTGCTGAAAACCTGTTGTGTACAATTTACTTCATGCCTTCATGACAACAACTGATATTTATATGCATTTCATTTCAATAGTCTGTTATGCATTATAGATTTAATTGATTTACATAAAAAACTTTTTATCCCACAATTCAGACATTTGTTCTCGGTTCTAAAAAATTAAGTCATTACTGCAACAGACATGAACTGAGAATTAAAATTATGACTCATAAACATGAATTGTGAGATAAAATTGGAATAAAATAAACTTAATAAATCTAAATTACCTTCTGAGTTGGTTTAATTTTTTTGACTATGCTTTTTCAGAATTGCAAAAAACTATAAACACTGAATAGGTGAGGAAAAATTTTATAATTGTGAAATAAAAATAGCAATTATTACTATTTCATATATGAGGCTTTGTGCAATAGTTCACCCACAAATAAAAAATCTTCCATCTTTTACCATTAAAATTTGTCTTTGTTTTTACTGTCTATACAATGAAAGCCACTGTGACCTTATGTTGCTTTGGACCCCATTGATTTTTCTTCAAAATATCTTCTTTTGTGTTCTGCCACCTCCTTTCCACAAGAAATAGTTGAAGCAATCTACAAAGTATGTAATTATGTGTCATGTAAACTTTTCCAAAAGTATACAATGTGCCAGTAACTTCCCATGCGATCGGTTTCAAAGTTCCTCTGATTGTTTTCCATTTGTTCAAAAGAAAATCATCAGAGAATCTCATCAAGTACTCAATGGGAGAATCAGATAGGAAGCCACAAACCTGCAGCCATTACTATGATCAGATATTCAGAGTTTGATAGCTCCATGGGTGAGCATAAAAAAGATGCAAACCGAATAGACAGAATAGATTTGGGATGATCAAGAATGTTTTCACCCAGACTTGATGATCATCACAAAGATAACAGATTATGACACTCCTCGCTTTGATTTATTCTGCTTGTCTTCACCCCAGTGGGTAAATTAAATAGCGTTATCATGTTATGCCACTGGCAGAGCTACTGTGGATGCGGCAGAATGATTTGCAAACTTTCCTTTGAGACAATTATAGAATATGGCAATCCTTCATTGGCTCTACCGCCAATGTAGACAAGAATGAGTAATTATGCCCCGGCCGAGGGACTGAATGAGAGAGATAGGGCAGGAAATGAAGAGCAGAGCATTATTTTCCAGGCTGATAGTGCATGTTATTGCTATGATAATTGAGAGTAAACATTTCTGTAACACACATTGGCCTGTGTGCTGATGTGTGATTTGTGCATCCACATCCCCTGATGACGAGACACTGAACGGGACCTGGCGGTGCACGCATACGCACAAACATGACTAGGTGTTAACCATCTCATCAGACAGATAGAGCACCACTGAATACTGTAAAGAGTTAGGGTTCCTCGGAGTGTTCTGGAGAACGTCCTTCTGAAGGCCCCCCTATTATGGGTTACTAAAGGTTCATATTTTGGTTTTAGGAGTCCCCGATAACAGGCTGACACTCTCATTGTCTTATAATATGCATTTCTTTGTGTTTTACACTCTCAATGACTCCAAAATGGTTTACTCAACGATTAGTTTTTCCAGGCCCCTTCCTTGTGTGATGCTAATCTCCAGTGATTGGTCTGATTGGTCTAATTTGTATTTCATAATGCCTGTTAATGCCTTTTAATGCCTGATAATGCCCGTTTGTGAGCTCAGTGCTGCTTTGTGTACAGCTTTACTGGGGGAAAACATAATTTTTACCACTCCAAAAGCAGCACCTAGTGGTGAAGAATGAATTTGCATTTTCATTCAGACCAATGCAAAAATGAAATGACAACATGAAACGGCCTGTGATTCATTTGAAAATAATAACTAATTTCGATGATTCAGAGTCGACTCTTTCTTTTGAGAGATTTTGACTTTATACATGGGGCATTTAAAATAATTTAAAAAAATCCGTAATAGATGCACTTTAAAATATACTGATGCAATAATATAGTTAAGTGCATCAAATCCTTTCTTTCTGATCAGGTTATTGGAGGAACCCTTGACTTTATAGTTCTTTAGAAATCGCTTAGCTCAGAAAAATATGGGTTGTAAAAAATTTTACTGCATGAAGTTTTTACAATTTTACAAAAGCTAAAGCAGAAAAATAACAGCAGTGTAAAATCTGTAATCTTTGTAACTTTTACTCTTGTTATTTCTCATACTATCTTTGGTACTTTATAAAGATTGCCTGCTCCATTGTTTGGTTATGATTTTTTTAACAAGTCATTTCTTATTTCTAAGAGTTGTGATCTGAACTGAATCACTTCACGAAATGATTTATTGTTCACTGTTCACATGAAACATTACACTCTAGTGATGTCACTGGTGAGAACAGTGTCAGTGCAATGAAAGCATGCGTAGTTTACCAAAAATGAAAATTAGACTGTGTTTTATTTACCTTCGAAGCATCCTAGGTGTATGCGATGACTTCTTTCAGAGAACTCCAATTGTCCAGACCCTCAATGCCTTTCCATGTTCAGAAGACGTGAAATAAATAGCATGCAAACATAATTAAACATCCCTCCGAGGGGGTGAATAAAGGGCTCCTGTAGATAAATATCCATATGCATTGTGATGCATGACCAGCGCAGAGAGAGATCAAAACAAAAATAGATTTGTCAAAACGAGCCAAGGATTTGTCAGGAAAAATGTCAGAGGATTTCGATACAAGCCAACAGTAGTTTTCCTCTGCTAAAGTATGGAAATGTTGTTTTTCTTGCTCCTACATTTCCCAAAGACATACACGACACACATACTCCTCACATCTTCCTCTTGTCAGCAGAAGTGAGAGAAAAGTGTTTATTCTATTTGGAGTATGGATATTTATCTTAGAAAAGTGCATGGATTTTCTACTAGAGGCCTTAATTCAACCCCGGAGCCACACAAGGGAAATGATTATGTTTGCAAGCACTTTATTTAACGTGCTTTAGACTGTTAAAGAAAACCACTAGTCCACTGCAATAATGACGCTTTTGGTTCGGTAGCGCTGTTCAAAATGCTGCTTTATCAGGCATTACAAGCATGACAAAATGAAAATCAGACCAATCGGACCAATCACCACAGAGTCACATAAAGGAGGGCTTTTGAAAAATTTTATACGGTTAAACGTTGCTGAGCAAATAAGGTAAATATTAATGCATATTATATTATATTAAGATAATGAAATAATTTTTTTAATCATCTCATACAATTAAAAATGAAGTGTCTTTCTAATATGTGTTATTTTATTTCATTTCAGGTAAAAACAGAGCCAGGACCATTGGAGTTGTCAAAAATTTCAAAGCAGCAGTAATTTGGTTCCATACAGTACTTGCATAAACATGAGTGAATCACTGGTTCACGGCAAATAATTCCCAAAGGTTTCAAAGCTTCATGAAGCAGCGTTTCCAAAGCACTTATCAATACTTTAAAATGCCTGGTGTGATGACTTTTAATTTGTGCCCGCTGTTTTGAATTAATTTGCCCTTTCAGATGTTGTGTGGCATTTGACCTTGCCTGCTTTTCGTTTTACTCTTTGTGGATTTACTTATTGAATTGCTTGCTGATCTTCTGTTAAACCCTAAGCACGTGGATCATCACCTTAGGCTTTTGTCTAATCTGTTACAAGCCTGTAGGCCACTCCATCAAAACTGCTTTAAGGTGAGCATCTAAATAAAGTTAACAAAACAAGTCTAGTGCTGCATGTATCTATTTTTAATGGATTTAATGGTTTACAGCACTTCTTATTAATTCCTACGGTATCTGCAAACAGTGTTAGACTGTTGCAAAAATGTGATTATTTTATTATGTGGATATTAATGCACATGTAATCCAAGTTAATGGCGCAGAGGTTGGTATTTCAACAATAAGACCGTGGTTGCATGCAAAAATGCATACTTCCCATAAACTGTAGGTGAAACCAAGTAGTATATGAAGTAAATATTCACAGAACTCTTAAGAGTAGGCAACTTTCTGCCACTGACTGTTTTCTACTGAGATTCTGCATACGATGCACACTATCCCACGAGGCAATGGGAGAGGACTTGAGAGTGGCTTTGAAGTAACACAACCGATGTGAATGACACATCTGGATTACATTAAAGTGCCCCTTTTATGGATTTTTGAAAATCTTTCATGCATTGTGTAACACAGCTCTAAGTGAATGAAAACAACCTGCAAAGTTTTACATCTGAAAGTGCACCATGTGCAAAGTTATTGTCTCTCAAAAGAAAGAATCGGCTCTGAATCACTGAAAAGCGACGTTTTTTAAAAGACTTAAAAGCTCACAAACAGGCATTGAATAAATAATGGAGTCATTGAATAAAAAAGGTGAAAATAAATGTATATTATAAAAAGTGTTTTTGTCCTTGCATGCATGTCAACCTGTTGTTTGGGACTCCCAAAACCCAACATATTAACTTTTTGTAACCCTTAATTGGAAATATATACTATATAGAACATGCTTTTTAATGGTCGCAAGTTATTACTTATTCAAAAGAAATAGCTAAGGTAGTATGTGATTTTTAATGCTTCTTCCAAAGATAATTATCAAGTGTCATATATTCCTAGTATTATATATATTATATATGTTCAGCTGTTTTGCTGACTTCGACCACATGACTTTTTTTGTGCCTAAGGCTATCACAAAGACTTCATTTCTCCATAAACCTATTTCACTGATATGTGAAAAACCGATAGCTTACAGCATCTTCAGCCATTTTAAATGCTTTATTTGGGCACATGGAGCAGCAGTATAACTGATGCGATGTCTGCTAATGTTTGTCTGATCAATGAAGCAGAAGAAAGAGTTCGGTCCAACAGTGAAGATGGAGGATTTGACCAGTGAGCTGGAAGTTCAGATTATTAATGGAGCCTCTACTACATGTATGCAAATGTGCTCACCATAATGTTTTTAATAATAACTTGATTTAGATTTTGAACTTTAAAAGAGCTCATCTTCTGGATACACAGGCCCTTAGATATGTATAAAGGATTTTCAGCTTGTTTTATGATGTTGAAGTTATGCACCAAGTTATAGATTGGGCTTATAATAAACAATAAAACAATAAAAAAAAATGCAATGCACCACCTTACTTATAGCTTTTAGGTCTGGCTATTTGTAACTTGAGATTAGATGTACTAAAAAAAAGCTGTTATGCTGCTTGATGTTGCAAACTGGTATTTATTATATTATTTAGATTTATTAGCATAAACACAGCGCATTTTTACCGTACTTCATTTGGTATTCTTCCAGTAATTTGGGCGACTAATGATTTGGAAGTCTTGCACATTCACAGAAAATAGCTTAGTTTTGCACCTAAAATAAGGTGAACATTATGTTGCCATCTCAGTCGTCACCCAGTTTGCTCAATGGAGCTATTTTGTGCTTTCAGAGGCTGAAAAAAATGCCGTAAATGGCAGATTGACCACGTAATTCCCTGGGATTGGAACCTAACACTGTATCTCTGTGTTTTCATCACATTTGCAGTAATGCAATTGCGAAAATCGCTGGCGTTTAGTGTAAGTATACTGGAAACAGTCCATCTAATCATTTAATCAGACCAACATACACGCAGACGTACACCTGCTTCCACTCCTGCCATGCCAGATATCATAGCCAGGAGCTTTTTCTCTATTTAAAGACTCAAATGTGAGGCAGTAAAACGTTCCAAAGAAACATTAAAAGAACAATCCTGTAATGGGCGCAGCTACATCCTCTAATCTCTGAATCCAAACGTGCTGTGGGGATCTATAATGAGGCTCTGTTAGCTGCTTCCGGCTGTGAGGAATCGCCGTGTCTTCTCTAGCTCACTGTAAAACAGATTTGAGAGACGGTAGATCTAATCTCTGGTTATTTTCCACAAGCTCTGCTCTTCTCGTTCAGTCGCTGGGAGACTTGAACAACCTAACTGTTTAAGAAGAAAAAACAATTTGCCTAATTGCTTGATGTCACAACTTGTTTTTCCCCAGCACTAATAAAACTATTTGCTCAACATTCAAATTTAAAATCTGGACAAACAAAATTCAAGCTGCCTTATTAGCATGCCTTTTTGTTTTAAATTATTTTGTCGCTAATCAGATAATAACAGCTCATTTGCATCTCATTAATAGATTGTCTTTGGGAATAACTAGAATGGTTGTTGTTCTTGACAATCTCTTTTGTTGAGAACAATGTTAATTAAAAATTAATGAGTGTCTCAATGGCACACAACAATATAACTGAAAGTGCAAACAAAGCATGCAATCGTGTGTAATCTGTAGCCGCTGGAGAAACAGGGGACAGGGTAAGGAAATGCTTTTCATCTTTATTTATGCATTGTATTTTGATGGAAGAGAAATAATTTAAATTTTTCTGAAGTAAATATAACTGCTCACGATGGCAGTTTGTTGTGGGCAGGGAGTTGCTAGGTGGTTATGAACATTTTTACTGTGTGGTTGCTAGGGTATTCTTTTGGATGGCTGCTAGGTGGTTGCTTACTGGCCCAGTAGCCTCATCCCTAGTCATAGCATGGCTTCCTCATTTAATTTAAGTTTATGGGACTCTTTAGACTGTTTCATCATTCGCTACGTAAAAAAAAGTCTCCTCAAGAAGCTGCACAATTTTACGTAGGCTATTTTTAATGTCCATTACACGATTGCTGGTAAATTAACATATCACGTCTGTTAAAATGTCTACTGAGTGACCGCTAACCACCTCCACTTAACTCTACACTAAGGGGCTGTTTACACAACAACGTTTTCAGTCAGAAATGGGAAACTTTTATGTGTTTTGGCTGTTTTTTGGGTTTACATGATAACTGCATTCAGGAACTGAAAATGCATGTTTTTGACAATGGGTTTCAAAGCAAGATTTTGAAAACGCCACCGTTATAGATTTCGTGTAAACACACAGTACGGGAATCTTTGAAAATCGTGACGTCATGCACATACACAGTAAGTGTTAGGTTTGTAAATATGTGATCGATTTTAAAGGCAAGCATGGCGGAGTACATGGTGGTGTTGTTGCTGCTCAATAGTTTGCTTGCGCTTCTTCAGAAAAGTGTGTATTTACTTCACCAATATTACAAACAACAGTGGAGAAGCATCATACACATCATATAATCGTCACTTCCTTACAGGTACTGTTTACTAACAAGGTGACAGCAGCAACTATTGACCTGACATACTGTACGCATTATAGCGTTTTTGGGGATATGTGTAAAGACAAATAATTTTTAAAACATTGTCGTGTATACATAAAGATAAAATTAAAAAAACGCAAGGGAAAAGCATCTCCATTTTTGACTGCATCAATGTTTGTTAACAGATAGCGTTAACAAAAGAAATTGTGAGAAAACAAAGTAACACAAAATAAGTCTTTATTAATTCATAATCTGCTTATATGATCATAATTTTTGTGAAAAGGAACAAAGGTAATATGGTGCCATTCAGCTTTCAGGCTGAGTATCCCGTTGCTGAGGATTGAACTCATCTGCCCCCTCAGTGGCGATATTTCAGTCAAAGTCTGAGGCTGAGTTGGTGGCCATGCTTTCCCTGGCAGCCAAGAGCATCGGGTTGGAGGTGACTGCTCTGCTTTTTCTGCTGAATGCTTGAGGCTTGAGATTTTTATCTGTGTTCCAGTCGTGACTCTCAGTCATGTTCTGTCCCTTTCACTTTCTTCCCAGAGGTACACGAGGAACTCACTAAAGTGTAGAAGGCACTATCAGGTCATTCTTGAGCTTCTCACTCCTTACTATCCTCGATAGCAGGGGAGCTAGGGGGTGGGGAAGTTTCACCAAATGTGCGTTGAATTTCCTCTGTCTTTATTACCCAGACGTAGTTCTAAGAATTCCAAAATTTCTTTGCAACTGCCTCTCCATGGAGAATTCACCTGAGGAAGGACCTCAGTGACGACGTAAAGTTGCCATTCCGCCCTTCAGGGGACGAGGGTTACATAGGTAACCATATGTGAAAAGGTATAACAAAAGTTACATATTTTTAGTAAACCTAAGATGGATTTTTTACAGCATTTATTGAGCTATTGGATTTAGTAATGTCTCTCTCTCTGTCTCTCTTTCAGTATAATGAGCCTGAGTTGTTATTTTAAAGCATTTTATTAATTCGCACCCTGGTTTAGTTAAATCATGTCCATGGCCTGGTTTCTCAAACGGGGCTTAGCATAAGCCAGGACTAGACCTTAGTTCAATTAACGTATTTAAGCAACATTTGCAAAAATGCCTTTCGAAGAAAACATTTACAGTTGTGCATCTTGACACAGATCAATGACGCTGACATATTTTAAGATGTGCAAGATATTTTCAGTTAAGATGGCTCAAACACGTATTTTAGTCTGGGAGTAGCTAGCTTAAACTAGCTTAAAAAATGTGACCACAGTTGACCTAAAACACAGTAACAAATTAATATTTGTGGCAAGTAATTGGCACGATATCTTGTGCTGCGCTCTTCAGCGTTCTGCACAACTGTAAGCTCGTCTTTCACGTCCTTTCGCTTCATCACACGCTAATAGCATTTTGAAAATAATTGTATTTGACACTGTTTGACTTTGCAGCCTCGCTGAAAAATGACAGATCTTGAGATGCAAAGAGAGTAGCCCATTCAGTTTCTTGTTTCTTGAAGCTCGCCACCGCGTACATCTGTGTAAATTGCCATTTTTTGCTCGGCTCGAAAGCTTCATGTTGTCAGAGTTGATGCCCCGTGTGTATAGTCCTTAAACCTTCTCGCCTATATTACATTATGATACACTCTTCATTGGCACTTGTAATACCTTCTACCTATCACAAGTATAACGGTGACTCATATTATTTGTATACTAAAGAGACAGAAGAGAAAGTAACAAAGAATCATATTCACATGTATTCACCAGAGACGCACAGATGAATCAGGAAGCCATGGTGTACGAGTGGGCGCATAACCCATTTCGGTCCTATGACTTGGCAAGAGAAATAACAAAACTGCATATTGGAGAGAAAGACCTTGATATTATAGCACATCCATCCCTGATGATTCAATAATGTAATTCAAAGGGTTCGTGCTATGTGGAGAACTGTGTTTGTGTTTTTTATCGACGCAGGAACACATCCATCATTTCTCTGCTCTGGATGGCCTTTGGCCTGCGTATTGAGCGTGCAGGCTTATTTTAGGATCAGTCGAAATAATACACATTTATGAACATCGGACATGTCATGAGTTCTGTTCGTTTTTTTGTAAGATTGGCAGTTTTAGAGATGCCTCCTTGGGCTGTGCTAAACAGACGCCGTCTCTATTCATGAGCTGGGAAGTGGGAAATGATATGGAGAGAATGTTGTGAGTCTGTGATTATGTTGTGATTGGAAGGAAATGAACATGTAATTTGTGGTGTATTTGTGTGTTATTTACTTTGGGAATTGGGTGTGTAGTAATCATGTTGTTATTATGTATTGCTTTCAACTGCACTGGGAGAATCTACATGCTCATACAACTGGATCCATTACCATGATTAAAAAGAAATACATAACAGCGACTATAACAATAAAAAAAGAGGATCCATACATACAGTTGCACCCCACATCATTTTTACAGAACCTTTAAAGGGACAGTTCACCTTAAAATGACAATTTGTTGAAAATGTCCTCACCATCAGGCCACTCAAGATGTAGATGATTTGGAGATTTGCATAACTTGCTCACCAATAAGTCCTCAGCAATGAATGGGTGCCAAGAATGAGTCCAAACAGCTGCTAAAAACGTCACACATAACCCCTTAACTCCAGTCCATCAATTAACAACTTATGAAGAAAGTGAAAAGTTGCCTCGTCTGAATCAGGAGAGAAATACGCACAGATGAAGCGCTGTTGTCAAGTTCAAAACAAAAATGCGATCAACTTTTGGATTACTTTTGGATTTGGAGCGTTATTATGGATTACTTGTGCATATTTTGGCCAGAAGTGATGGTTTAAATCAGGTTTTCTTAAACCTGGCCTTCGAGGGCTACTCTTCGTCAAATTTTAGCTCCAACCCTAATCAAAGACGCCTGAACCAGCTAATTAAGCCATTCAGGATTACTAGTAAGCTACAGGCAGGTGAGTTTGATCAAGGTTGTTGCAAAACTCTTCAGGATACTCGCCCTCCAGGACCAGAGTTGAGAACCCTAGTTTAAAGTTTAAAGCTTAAATTTTTTGTTATTAAGACGGTAATATATGGATTGGAGTAGTGCAGTTTTTATGTAAATAAAAATCAATCAAAAGCGGATAAACACCTAGCAGGGGTAGGTGGGGAATATAAATGTATGTAGTATTTGCATAAAGATAAGCAAATCCTATTCAGCTTTCAGTAATCATTTTGTGCTTCGTCTATTTAAAATTGTATACTCACCACCCTAAATATAATCTTGACAAGATGATCTCCTCTCTACTTCAGCTGAAGGTCACCTAGTGTTTGTTTTCACGTATGCAAAAACAATCAGCCCCTTTTGTGGACCACATTACGATTGCCAACTAATGCAACATTAAACTTAACAACATAAAACAAACAGCTTCTAGTTTTATAGCAAAGCAAAACAGAAGCATGCAAATAATCGGTTTTAAACAAGCGCCGACTGTAATATTTCATGTTTTCTAGGACTGTATCTTGTAAGTTTAGTACACAAGTTGAAAAGTAACGTCTTTTAATATCATGTCTATGACTCATTGGTAAATTCAAGAATTTGTTTTTGTAGTCAGTCCAGTCAGTCCAGGCCAACTGCTAAACAAAGCACCTTGCCAAACCACACTTACAGAGAGCAAAATGAAACTGGATACAGGACATCAAGACTATTTTTAACAGCGTTAAACATGCATTTCTTGACCTCTGCTAAGCTTTTTGTGTCATTTCACAGCCAAACTACTGCAGCTTTTTTTCTTGCCGGACTACCAGCATCTGCCCTCTGTCTCCTCAAGCACAATATGTGGCCACACTACTTGCTTTTCCCTCTGGACATTTTCTTTTTATGCCTCTACTCGGGTCTTGACACTTGCTGCCAGTTTTTTCTTGAATTCAGTTCACACTTATCATGTATTGAATATAAACACTGATTTTCCTTCATATACAGGCAGTACAGCAGTACAATAGAATAATGAATTTTATATATATATATATATATTGTCACCAAGCCAGCAGAGGGAGCTCTTACCTCTGGGTGATCTGCGATCACTCCCTCTGCTGCTACTTCCTGTCAGAGGACTATAAATACTGCAGCAAGCCACTCAACTGCAGGTTGCATTGTTTCGCCTGTTTCGTTGTTAGATCGCCCGTGGATTATTGTCTCTGGTTTATCTGGTTTTGACCCTGCCTGTCTTCTGATTCCGTGATTGTTTGCTGCCTGACCTGACCACCGCCTGTCTCTGGATTTTGCTATTGTCTTGCCTCCTATATATCTGTTAGCCCTGTTCGACGCCTGCCTGTTATGACCATGCCTTGCCTTCGCTTAATAAAAGCCTGCACATGGATCCGCACGCCTCAGACCCTTCTTACGTGACAGAATGCAACCTCACACCAGGATCCAGCGGCTTTTCACCCGAACCATGGCCAGGTATGCACCTTGCAATGTCTTTGCTAACCCTCAAGCAGGGCACCCGATCACTTGAGGATTATACTCAGGAATTTCTGGACCTGGCTTACTTCTCTGATTTACCGGACTGTTTGCTAATTGAATTTTTTCACGAGGGAATAAATCAGCCACTCAAAACACAACTTGTTCGAGAGGGTCCACGTGAATCACTGGCACACTTTATTGAGTTTGGTTTAGTGACTGTGGGGTCAGCTCTCACGTTGGGTATTATGGAGGAAGAAGACACTGCATTTATTCCCAAGATGGCCGCCTTCCCGAGCCGCTGCCCAAGATGGCCGCCTTCCCGAGCCGCTGCCCAAGATGGCCGCTTCCCGAGCCGCTGCCCAAGATGGCCGCCTTCCCAGAGCCGCTTCCCAAGATGGATGCCACCTGCCCAGAGCCGCTTCCCAAGATGGCTGCCGCCTGCCCAGAGCCGCTTCCCAAGATGGCTGCCGCCTGCCCAGAGCCGCTTCCCAAGATGGCCGCCGCCTGCCCAGAGCCGCTTCCCAAGATGGCGCCGCCTGCCCAGAGCCGCTTCCCAAGATGGTCGCCGCCTGCCCAGAGCCGCTTCCCAAGATGGTCGCCGCCTGCCCAGAGCCGCTTCCCAAGATGGTCGCCGCCTGCCCAGAGCCGCTTCCCAAGATGGTCGCCGCCTGCCCAGAGCCGCTTCCCAAGATGGTCGCCGCCTGCCCAGAGCCGCTTCCCAAGATGGTCGCCGCCTGCCCAGAGCCGCTTCCCAAGATGGTCGCCGCCTGCCCAGAGCCGCTTCCCAAGATGGTCGCCGCCTGCCCAGAGCCGCTTCCCAAGATGGTCGCCGCCTGCCCAGAGCCGCTTCCCAAGATGGTCGCCGCCTGCCCAGAGCCGCTTCCCAAGATGGTCGCCGCCTGCAACATGGCCGCCTGCCCTGCGCCGCTTTCCAACATGGCCGCCTGCCCTGCGCCGCTTTCCAACATGGCCGCCTGCCGTGCAAAGCCTCCAGTGCCCGTGCCTCGTGCCAAGCCTCCAGTGCCCGTGCCTCGTGCCAAGCCTCCAGTGCCCGCGCCTCGTGCCAAGCCTCCAGTGCCCGCGCCTGCGTGCCAAGCCTCCAGTGCCCGCGCCTGCGCCAAGCCTCCAGTGCCCGCGTCTCGTGCCAAGCCTCCAGTGCCCGCGCCTGTGCCAAGCCTCCAGTGCCCGCGTCTCGTGCCAAGCCTCCAGTGCCCGCGTCGCGCCAAGCCTCCAGTGCCCGCGCCTGCGTGCCAAGCCTCCAGTGCCCGCGCCTCGTGCCAAGCCTCCAGTGCCCGCGCCTGCGTGCGCCTGTCCAGTGCCCGCGCCTCGTGCGCCTGTCCAGTGCCCGCGCGCTGTGCGCCTCGCCCAGTGCCCGCGCGCCTGCGCGCCTGCCCAGTGCCCGCGCCTCGTGCGCCTGCCCAGTGCCCGCGCCTGCGCGCCTCCTCAAGTTAACCCACCCTCCCACCCTTACCACACGCCGACGATGGATCCCAGCAGCCCCTGCACTCATCCTCTGCCCTCCACCTGGAGCTCGCCACGGGTCTGCCAGTCTCCATTGCCGCCGTGGGTGAAGGATCCTCGCTTCATCGTCCCGCCTCGAGCCCCCGACTCCAGCTCGGCTTGTAGACCCGTCGGCTTCCCTTAGGCTCCTAGCTCCTCTCCTCTCCACCGTGCTCCGCCAATCCACCAGCTTCACCAGGCTCCATCGTCTCTCCGGCTACGCCTGGTCGGTCGTCGACGACCATCCGTCGCCTCAGGATTCCTCTCCAGCAGCTTCGCCTCGTCCCTCCGTCCCTCCGGCTCTGTCAGGCTCCTCCCTTCCCCGGCTCTACCTCAGTCCTCTGTCGCTCTGGCTCCGCCCGCGCCCTTCTCGCCCCCGCCTCCCGCATCAGTCGCCAAAGCCTGCGGTGTCGCCTGGGACCTCCAGCGCCTCTGCATCACCCTGGCTCTTCTGCTCTCCGCCTTCGCCTCAGTCTCCTCGACCACCTGCTCCACCGCCGCCGGTCGGCTCCATGGGGTTGATGACCGCTCCTCTCTATGGCTCCTCCCTCCGTCGGCTCCACCACTGACCATCATGGCTGGGCTCGGTATCGCCTCCCGCTCCTTACTCCTCCCGTCTTCTCCTGGCTCCTCCCACCGTCTCTTCCTCCCTGGTCTCAGCTTGCTGACTCCTCCCGAACCCCTCCCAAGCTCCCAGTTATGTTTTGTTTTGTTTGTTTTGTGGAGCGCCAGGAGTCGCTCCTAGGAGGGGGGCTATGTCACCAAGCCAGCAGAGGGAGCTCTTACCTCTGGGTGATCTGCGATCACTCCTCTGCTGCTACTTCCTGTCAGAGGACTATAAATACTGCAGCAAGCCACTCAACTGCAGGTTGCATTGTTTCGCCTGTTTCGTTGTTAGATCGCCCGTGGATTATTGTCTCTGGTTTATCTGGTTTTGACCCTGCCTGTCTTCTGATTCCGTGATTGTTTGCTGCCTGACCTGACCACCGCCTGTCTCTGGATTTTGCTATTGTCTTGCCTCCTATATATCTGTTAGCCCTGTTCGACGCCTGCCTGTTATGACCATGCCTTCGCTTTAATAAAAGCCTGCACATGGATCCGCACGCCTCAGACCCTTCTTACGTGACATATATATATATATATATATATATATATATATATATATATATATATATATATATATATATATATATATATATATATATATATATATATATATATATATATATATATATATATATATATAATAATATGCATTGATAAATATATATATATATATATATTTTTTTTATCAATGCATATTATTTGACATATAGCTTGGCCAAAGATATCACTGCTTTGACATGTTACACCGCCATCACACAATGTAAATATTATTATGCACTGTATGGAGTTTCTTTGAACTGTTGCATTCGTTGTGTGAGAAGCAAAGCATTTTATTTTGAAAATTACAATTGATTACTTAAAACAAATGTATTAAAATGGACCGTGTAAATCTATAATGATTCTTTGGCTTATGACTAAGTCTAGTAGATTCGTTGGAGTCTTAAAGTCACCCAGAAGAATGAAGAGCCACTTACTAATCAAGATCAACGGAGGAGCTTTACGCACAATCAGGCCTTTCTCACGCATTCACAGCTTCACCTTCAGCTTCACATTCTTCCATTTAAGTGAGCCAAGGCGTGGTGTCTGATTGGCAGAGATCAGAGTAAGCAGACACGATTCACCAGAGAGTCTAATCTCCGATGGCATCTGAGTATCCATTCATCGCGCCTGAACCCCGTGTCTCCTTCATCTCCTCCTTCCCAGCAGCACCTCCTGCTCTCGCTTACGGTGCTCTCTCTGGAAACCAGTGCCAGTTCTTATGCAGTAATCCAAAGAGATTTTCGTTTCCTACCGGGCCTGCGACACAGCTGCCATTGTGGTTTTCATGTACCCATTCACACATTTGAAAGGGAGATGTTTATTGAGAATGCTGATCTCAGGATTACCGTTGTGCCCACATCACTCCGGCTCAACCTGTGAAGTTATATGAGTAAAGAATGGCATCTGGTTAGTATTATGCACACGCGCGTGAACTGATGCAACTGAATTCATTTTGGGGTAACATCATGCACAATCTAAAATGAAAAAATTCTTGAGGACCACTTAATGTATTAATAACATTCTGTCAGCATTTACTTACGCTCACACTTTATTTCATCATTAAACACAAAATTCTTGTTTTTGTTATATTCATAGCATATGAGGAAATGTGCTGTTTTCCCCCAAATATCAGCATGACTGCGAATATGTAATATATAAGGAATAATTGAGGACTCAATATATATAATAATTGCATACCTTACAACGTTCGTCAGCCAATCAAATTCAAGCATTCAGCGGCCCCATAGTATAATACATTTTATGCAATACAAAATCAAGAAATTAATATGACCTACATGGTAAACGCAGTATTGTATCTCGTTTTGTTCTTCTTAACGTTGGGATCCTTCAGAGGCTCTCTTTTAAGCGTCTTCAGTATCAGAGCTCGCACTGATTCTTTTGTCATCAGATGCCCAAGTTGATATGAGTGGGGTGACTGCTATATTCACAATGACATCCAACAACAAAACACTCCAATCGCTTAATCTGCGACATCTTGTTTCTCCCTGCATCAGAGTCGAGACGATGGCAGACTGATAACAGCTCACTCAGGACGGTAAAATTAATTTTGCATCCGATGACCATTTTAACATGGTTTCTTTTTACAATCCTTCTCGCACGCTACCTACCGAATGTGAGTGTGTGTCTCACAATTCTGACTAAAGTCCAGTTCTCAAGGGGGAAAGACCGTTCTCATAATTGTGAGTTTATATATATATTCACAATTATGACTTGATCACTCGCAACTACTTGTTGTGGGGTCAGAATGGCAAAAAATAAAGTCACAATTCGGAGAAAATATACGTTTATTTTTTAAAAATGTCAGAAATGCATATTTCATAATTCGGAGAAAAAAAAGCACGCAATGTACTGTGTTAATATTACTGTTTTTTTAAATTATGTATGGCATTGTGGGGTTTTTTTTCTTCATCTTACAGTGTCTGAATAAACATGGAACAAGCCAGGATTGAAACATCATGGGTGTGCATAAATAATACATTTTCATTTTTAAGTAAACCAGTTCTTTATAAACTGTGTTTCTTAGAAGGAATATGAAGCAGTTTGTCAGAGAATATAGAGCCGTATCCCTGTGTCTGTTTTTGTGTTTGGCAGCTGTGAATACAATGACAGAGTGCGATGTAACCCAGGTGGAGTCGCATCATTCAGGGGACATTCAGCAACACTGCTACTGACATGTTTAGCACATCTGAGGGCCCGCTGGCCTCACAGTTCAGTTGACAAACACACACTCACACACCCAGAGGGGCCGTCACGCAGCTTCTCTCTCTCTCTCACACACACACACACACACACACACACGCACGCACACTTCAGAGCAGAGGGGCTGGCACCCCTGTAGTCCGCTCTTAACCCTTCCAAGCTGCTTGCTGGCAGGGGAAACTGTCTGCTACATTGCCTGAGGAGGAAGAACAGCTCGTTTCCTCACAGCACTTCTGACACTTCCTTGTGGATCATGGGGACAGGAAAACTTTTTTTTTTTGGTTTTTGGATTATGAAAATTTTTCAAAAACATTTGATGCTTAGAGTATAATCTTCATCATTTTTGCTCATCCAAAATAACCATAGTCCTTCAAATTAAACTATAAAGTTAGCGTGAAATGTATTTTCAAAATGCATATTATTGTGAACAGCCCACTCATGTGTTTCATTTATATTTTTTAACTGACTTTGTCTAAATAATATAGCTGGACTTCGTTCTGGTGATGTGAGCTTCTGATTATGTAGCATTTCAGAAAAAAACTAAATAAAAGCACTGCCTTCGGTTTAAAAGATCTAATAATGTTTGTTGAATTCTAGGACTTTACTTTTTTGTTTTTGGATTCATTTAGTCTAAAAATCCTTTTCTTCACAAAAAATGCCATCTGAACAATAAGGTACCACTTAATTTTGCACACCCAAAATCAGCATGGTTTGCATAATTAAGTATGATTCAGCATAATTTGAAAGTTTTACACTTTTGGTATTATTTGGACTATATTTAGACTGTTTTCTAAATGCATATTAAGGATTTGATTCTAAATGATTGATGCATGTATATCCTATCTGTGTGTGTGTGTGTGTATTTGTGTGTGTGTGTGTGTGTGTGTGTGTTTAATTGCCCTTGTAATCCTAATTAACATATTGTAATTTTATATCTCTTCCAGCTAAATAATAGACTTTGCTCTGGTGATGTATGTAAAATGTAAAATCATTTAGTCAAGTAACCTATATATATATATATATATATATATATATATATATATATATATATATATATATATATATAGATAAGATAAGATAAGATAAGATAAAATAAGATAAGATAAAATAAGATAAGATAAGATAAGATAAGATTCTGGATCTACTGAACCTAAAAGACACCTAAAGCGCACTATAGTCTATTGTGTAATTCATTCAAGTCTCAAAAGATTGACAGCCCTTTAAAAAACTCCAATGGCTAAATTGCTTCCTTTGTACCACTTACCAAGGACATTAATGGCAAGATAGGACAGGTCATGTTTTAGTCGACCCAGCAAGTGTGTCTTCCACATTATTATTAATTCATTCAATCCGATATTCCACACATGGTTAGGAACCTCTCATCAGTTACAACACACCATCCTCGGGTCACAGTCCCTAAATGAGCAGAGCCAAAAATGTATAATTGTCAAATTCCAAGAGGTTGAGAACGTATTCTTTACCCTTGACTGTGCTAACCCGCTTTAGCACTTTCTCTTTCTTCTCACTCACTGTCACAAGTGACAAGAGACCTGACTGGTGTGAGGGCGAGAGAACGGGTTTCTACGGGCAGCCTTGATCAGGGCGCTGCTTACTTTGACCTCCTCTCCTTGCTGCTAATTACAGCCATCTGTGGCCGAGTCTCCTGCATGACTGCCCTGGTCCTTCACTGGCATCATCTGCATCACTGCTCAAATTTTCCAAAGAGACAATAAAGAGTCAAAGTGCTCGCCCTGCAACAATTATCCACAGCGTTGAATCTGTGCTTTGTGGTATGAAATGCAAATAGCTTCCACCTTCTGGAGATGTGACATTTCCCGTTTTATTTCAAAAAGTAATCTCCAGCCACTTTAGCATTTCAGTCATGTACGGTCTGCTCCCACCACTGGCTGCGTAGATTATTTTAAAGCTCTGCCTTATTCCTAATTAAATGAAGGTCATTGAAAGCACACAATCACACAATATAAATGCGAGCTGATCCTCAGACTATTTTGTTTTTAAGGACGTAACTTTCGTAACTTGTTTTGGTCCATAATGAAAGGCAGCGGGGTCCAATAAAGCACTGGACTTTAAAAATAAAAAAAACTTAAAAACTTTAATATCTGATCCTAATAAAGTTATACAAAACAGGATGAGTATATATAAATAGTTACAGAATTATTTTTGTAAAAGAGGAAGTGTTTAACTGCTTTGAAAGTGGGCTTCATTTAAGCATTAATAAAATTAATAATAATAAAATGTAATAATGAAAGAACAATTAAATGTACACATTAATGACGTCCTTAACACACTTAAAAAGTGCACTTTGTACAATGATAATAGAAAATAAAAAGTTAAAATATTTAAAATGTATTAAATACAACATTATTTAAATATTCACATTAATTAAAATATTTTACATTAAAAATTGCCATTAAAGTATATTATTTTAAAGACAAACTAATTATGAAATGATATATAGTCCTAACATGTACTTAAGTCATACTTTCAAAAAAGCACTCTATTTTTTTTCAGTTAGCTGCATTCAATATAATTGAATCTATAATACATTTTAATTGCAATTAACAAATCATTATGTTTTCAAAATGCTATATCAATATTGCACTCGGTAACACTTTATTTTAAGGTTACACCTATTAGTTGGTTATTAGCATGATATTACTAGGACATTAGCCATTTATTAGTGCTAATTAAGCTCTTAATTCTTAATGACCTTATTCTCCATCCCTAATTTTACCCAATACCCAAACTTAACAACTATCTTACTAACCATTACTAAAGGAAGTAGTTAATAGTGAACAAGTGTTACCTATTCTAAAGTGTTACCTTGAACTCAAAGCAGCCGGAAGTGGTTTTGTGCATGTTTACCGCCCCTGAGACAAAAAATCAAGATGATCTGAAAAATAATAAATAAATAGTGCCAAAGTTGCGAACAAACCTCTAACACTATATCGCAATAACAGCGATGCGTGCTTTAGCACACACCAGGAACTGTGCAATTAATATATCTCAGGATGAGCAGGACATAATGGTATTACGACTTGGCAGCACAGTCAATAAATAAGTCCTGTAGCGTGTCTAAGTAATGGCCCGTGAAGAGTTTATTGAGTCTTTCAGCAGCCGAGCTAACGAGAATGGCAAGGGCAGACAGGCGCTTGTCTGTGTGTATTAAGATTCTCTAAAATGTGACAGTCATTAGCCTGTCCTCAGTAATGGATTACCTGCCAACTCATGCGTCATTGTCAAATAACATAAAGCATATAGAATCCATTCATAAATCATCTGTACCAAACAATTTCTGTCCTCCGTCGAGTGCTTCCCGATTGTGATCAGCGTGGACAAAGATCCAGATATAGGATTTGTAACGAATGGCTCCATTTAACACAGAACGTATGAATCAACATTTATGGCCTCATTAGTTTTCGCGAGGCGATATGGGAACTTTTTATAAATGGAATTGAACAAAGTATTGAAGTAATTAACAGACGAGCTCTGAATAATGCAGTGATCTAATAAGACATGACTGAAAAACAAAGACGGAATAAATATCTCCCAAAAAATGAATGACACAAGCAAACCCCAGCACATCTTAACCCTTCGCATCAAGCATATCACCAGTATTCTTTAAAAGATTCATAACATTTCCACATAATACGCTCTCCGCTAAACTGGTTTCCATTTCGTTCAGCTATATCTATTCTTGGCCTCTTGAATATCTTCTTCTCAGTGTTAATTAAATATGGTGCTTTACTTGCAGAAAGAACATATTTAAAATGTATTTCCTTCCAGTATTAAGAGGATGTGATATGCAAATCTTTGGTGGTGTCTATCTTGACAGTCTTTTCATTAGTTCTTAATATTCTGACATACAATGAGACTT
The DNA here is from genome assembly GCF_018831695.1 of Puntigrus tetrazona. Taxonomy (NCBI): domain Eukaryota; kingdom Metazoa; phylum Chordata; class Actinopteri; order Cypriniformes; family Cyprinidae; genus Puntigrus; species Puntigrus tetrazona. Next base: position 34,201,831 of record NC_056705.1, on the reverse strand, counting down.
ATTCCATCTGATATGACATGTTGTCATTATAACAGCTAATTCAATTCAAGTACTTTTGGTCATCTATTCTCTATTCTGGGTGTTCTTTCACGGCTCCGTCCAGTCGTTCATTGGAATAAAGTAATTTAGACTTTTCTTTAGGCCTCTGATCTGACCTGTCAGGTGTTCAGTGAACCTTAAACCAGCACATTGTAGAATTTTTAAATTAAACGTCGTTTTCCTTTTGGAATTATTTATTTAGAGAGAATAGCATATTCAGTCGTTCGGCTCCTAGAAGAATTGTTTTGCCTGTAAGCCATATATTGTTTATTGATATATTTTATAAATAATAATATTCCATGTGATATCTGTTTTATGAAGCTATGACAACGAGAGGTAAGAGTTAAAAAGCTATAAATGAACTACTCCACGGTTGCATGACCGTTTCAGAGAGATATTTGACGTTGGCATGTAAGGCAAATTTTATGTTGTAGGCTACAGCTTATAATGCAGCATATAACGCCATTAGAAAAGTTTAACTGGCAGTTATAAAGAGCTCAGGAGATGTAGAGTATGCTGACTCATATTAAACGATATAAGGCAGTTTACACAAAGCAACTTGACCCACTTGCATTTTATCACCAGGTCCTAATTTGGTAAGAGTTTAAAGATATAGCCATTAAACCCTATGAAGGCCTTTTTCGGCGTCACTGATAGAGGAGCAGTGTCTGATTTTCCCTTTTCATGATAAAAAAAAACATTCAGCACTTTTCCAGCTTTATGAAATCTCTGTCTGGGGTGAAACTCATCCTGCTGTCTCTAAATAGGGTAATGAGCCTCCAGTCTCCTCCTCAGCTTTACACAAAGACTTTGTGTCTGAATATAAAAGGCTGATAGGGTGCATGTTTTCAAAGTTGATGTTGATTAAAGCCTCTCCCAGAACAGGAGAGAAAAAGACCTTCGACAATAGTCTCATCCGCTTGATTCGGTTTATTCCGGCAAGCAAGTACACTTTGTGCTGTCTTCCCTTGTTCCTTAGCACTTTGTTTGAACTTCTATATGACTTATATAAGCAGCTCCGTTCGCTGACAGTGCATTACACTGGAACGAGGAGAACGCGTTCTGTTGGGCATCAGCGCAAACGTACGCTTTTTATAGATGTTTAATCTCAAGACCCAGAAATGTCAGCTGCTGTCGAACTAATCATTTATGCAGGGAGATAATCTTTTATTTATTTAAGTTTCAGAAAGTCACGTATGCTCACCCAGGCTGCATTTATTGAATCAAAAATACAATAAAAACAGATATTGTGAAATATTTATCCAATTTAAATAATTTCAGTTTAAAAACTATATACATACACTCACACACATACACACACACACACACATATATATATATATATATATATATATATATATAGAGAGAGAGAGAGAGAGAGAGAGAGTATATATTCTGAGTTAGTGCTCAATTAATTATTATTATTAATTTATTCAAATGTATTGAATATAAATGTATTGAAATTACACCTTTAAATACATTGCAATTTTAAAATATTTTTTTAAAGTTAATAACCTTTCACACTTTTACTGTATTTTTTTATTCAATAAATGCAGCTATAGTGAGCATAAGAAACCTCTTTTTAAAAAATGTAAAAAAAATTATTGTTACATATTATGTTTCTTTAGAGTCGTAAAAAATAAAAAGTCAGATTCTTGATAGATATAGTTAAATATTCTTAAGGAAACTGGAGTTAGAATGAAACAGAAAGCATTTATTTAAAGCAGGATGAGGCACTGGGCACAGACTTTCAGAACAAACTAAACCAGGACGCAGGATCGCTGGAGAACTGGGAGACCGGAGAAACAGGAGCGCGTTCATGGGGATGCACACTAACAGGGGCAGAAAACAGGAGTCAGATCAAAAGTCAGCAAAGATTAAGCCTTGAAGGAAACGTTTGGGCAGCGTGTCCGCTTCGTACAAACAAGCTCCAACAAACTGAAGAGCTGTGGCGTGTGCTTTATGTTGAGTGAGATGATGGGTCCTGAATGGGGTGCAGGTGCTCAAATGAATACTCAGGTGAGAGAGATCGCTGGGATTGGGTGGTGATTGAGCCTGGCAGATCCGTCATATATACTGCCATATGCTTCCATTGTAACGTTGTTATGCTTTTCGTTTTTTTATGTAATTCCCTTTTGAACATTTTAGGTATAACTCGCAGAATTCAAGGACTGAGAACAAACTGAAAACCTGAATATACCTGAATCTCAATTAAATAACTCATCAGTTTTTTCCAAAGCTCGATAAGAAAAGGCGATAAAGAAATGCATTTAGGGCTTTTATTAAAAAAGTGCTTTAAAACAGTACAGATGGTGTCTGTATGCAGAGACGCCAAAGAAGAAAAAAATCACAATATTCTAATTTTCTGAGAAACTGAATTTGGGGTTTTCATTAGTTGTCAGTTATAATCATCAAAATGAAAAGAAATAAACATTTGAAATATATCAGTCTGTGTGTAACGAATGAATATAATATACAAGTTTCACACGGAATAAGTGAAATAAATCAACTTTTTGATTATATTCTAATTATATGACCAGCACCTGTACTTTACGTAGCAAGTATACAAATATCATTGTAGTAATAGTATACCCCTAAGTATACTATTTCAATTCTCCTTGGGGCTAAACTGGCCCGCCTTCTAGTATATCATTTACATTGGAGAGCCTCTATGAAAAAGATTAATATTCCTGGTATCATTCACTTTTGATAAATATTTTATAATCATGACAGTTAGAAAGAAGGTTATTGATTGATTGAGTTGCTACGCTCCTGCACGTCACTTCAGTGCAATAAAAAAATAGGAAATTTAGTTGAACGCTTAAAAAAAAAAAAAAAAAAGGAGGAAATACAAGTGTGGAAATTAATGACAGTTTCTTTTTCATTCGCATGAATGCACATTATATAAGGTGTTTTGTTTGTGTTGCATTCTTCAATAAACCTGTCCATTATCTAAAATGTCACAGCTTGGAGACAGTCGCTAACGATTGAAAATGGTATTTCAAAAATGCTCTTGTTGTGCATTCGTAAGCTTCCTTTTAGTGCAGTCCTTTCATTAACGTCAGAATAAAGGTAAACAGTTTGCGGGCTGATGGTGCTTTCTATAATGGGATATTGATTGAGATATCATCACACATTCGGTATTGGAAACACAGTCAACGCAAATTATTTTGTTGCAAGAAATAAAATCAATAGAAAGATTTAGTATGCTATTTTCATCAGCGGTGACATTTCTATATTGTGCATTATGTCCAAAATGGCAGCAGTGGTTGAACTCTTGCCTTTGTGTATAATGCATTATGAAAATATCAGTGATGCTCTTTATAATGCATTATATCTTTTGTATATGATTGTTTAACCAAACTTAAATGCATTATAGTAGGCCAATGTGCAGATTCCTTGCTAATGTCCCTGAAATACGTTGTCTGTGTTTTGAGGCGTTAAGCCCGTTCACACCAATCACAATAACTATAAAGATAACAGTAACGACAACTATATTCGCGTTCACACCAGCGATCGATATCGTCTTTTCATTATAAGCGCAAGGGCTGCTTTAAATTCTCAAGCGCGTGATAGCAGGATCGATTCTGATTGGATGTGAATGTTTGTATCGTTCGTCAGCTGGGAAAATCGAACTGAAAACGATATTGTTTCTCTGCGCCTTTATCGTTATCGTTATAGTTGTGTTGTGGACTTTTGGAAGAATGATTTTTAGAATTATATCTTTATCTTTATTTTTAATGTGCTTGGTGTGAACTGTTATACTGTACTTTCTATAGGTTTAACAGCGTGTATATATGCATCCTTATGCATAATAATTAGTTAGATTGGGATAATTAATGCATTAAAGGAACAGTTCAAAACAGCACCCAAAATGTCAATGAGTTTGTTTTTTCATTAGAACAGATTTGAAGAAATGTTTCATTGCATCATGGACTGGAGTGGTGTGGATTACTTGTGATGTTTTTATCAATTGTTGGGACTCTCTTTCTGACGGCACTCATTCTCTGCAGAGGATCAATTGGTGAGCAAGTAATGCAATGATAAATTTCAACATATTTTTTTGTAAAGCATTCTTGGGTGGCCCGAGGATGGGTACATTTTCAGAATTTTTTCTAATTTATTCATGGATGAACTATTTCTTTAAAAACACTTTTATAAAACAAGTAAAATGTTTCCAGTTTTAGTTTTACCACTCTACACAAGCGGAAATTATTAGTACTTTTTCTCTGAAACATAACTGCGATGCTAAAGTTCAGCGCTTTAGATTAAACTGTATTTACTTTTTTTATTAGAGTAAGTCTTTTGGGGTTTGCCCGGGTTATGAAAAAGCAGCGGCAGTTCTTGGCCAAATTTTGGGGGGTTTAATATGCTCAGTGTATTAGTATAAGTCTGCTGTACTGTGACGTTCTCTCCCTGCTGGGTAGTCCTCAGATAAACCCACCACGCATGTGTCTGCTCATGCCACGAGGTCGTGTGCTAGGTCGCCTGGATGGGGCTCCATTCCCTCATATCATGAACAGAGATTAGGTGATGGTGAATTACGCATCTGTAATTGCATCCACATAGTCTGTTTCATCTATTATCTGTAATCCTGAGCTAAAGCAACCGCAGCTCAGATGGCAGCCGGAGCTGCGAACGACACAGAGCAGAGCCAACAAGCCCCAGTAATCCTGTGTGGGTTCAAGAGATGTCGAGAATTAGGCTTCTTTTACAAAGTTGCCCCCGTTATCCGTTGCGTTGCTGCTTAGTATTTTGGAAAAGGTGTATAGTGAATGCGTAAAGTACATACTGTTGAGTGAGGTTCAAAAATTTAAAGCAACTAGTGGTGGAAAATGGGTTTCTGATAAACTTTTTTTATCGCACACGTTATATTAGGTGGTCTTAAATACTACGTACTTACAAAATATAAGTGCAATGTATTAATTGTGGTCTTTTGCTGCTATTGGGGTTGGATGTGGGTAAAATTCTGAGACAGGTAAAGGGACAGGTTTGGTGTTATGGGTAGGTTTCGAATTTTTCGGAAAAAATTCATCGTTGCATGTGTGTCAACCTGTTTTTGGGGACTCCCAAAACTATTATGATTACCTTTCATAACCCATAATAGAGGCACTTTAAAAAACAACATTGTAAATGTACATTAATGCAATAGATTAAATGTTACTAATATATTAAATGAACAGGTTAACAGATGCAAATGTTGCCAAACTGAACCTTTGTAAAGTGTTTTTAAAGTCATTTTACTTATTTCCAGGCTTAACATTTTTTTTGAGTCCTTAAACATTTTTAATGTGCTGTCAAATGGTTGTGCACAATTTGTTGAAAGTTAAAAGTAAGTGCAGAAAGAAAAAGCTTATTAGGAAAGACTGCAAGCGAAAAAGCCGGCAGTGGGAATGAGTCGGATGCCTCTATGGTCTTCAGTTATTAGTCACTGTCATGGTTCATGCCTGAGCAGTCGTAGAAGCTTTTCATTGAGGATGATATCTAGACACTACACCATACACCCCAACAGAGACCAGCGAGCGCAATAATTGCTCATCCTTTCCGTTATTTTTTTCCCTCCAAGATTGTAACCCTTTATAGCTGCAGCTCCATGAACCATTCAGCCCTTGAACTTGCTTTTTGTGTCTTTTGCTGAACCCATTATTCTGAAGATGGGCTGTGGAAGAAAATACTTTTGAAGTGCTGTTTGAGCACAGCCCTGCTTCAACTCACTGACCTACGGTGAGCTTTGTGAGAGTTAGTCATGCATGTTCACGGCCCTGGTAAATATAACACATCCAAACAGCTGTAGCCAACAGCATCTTTTTCGTGTCATTGGACATTTTATCGTCCGTATGCCGCGATCTCCTTTTACCATTAAATAACACATTGCAGTTTTAGCTCTCATGTTAAACCGGTGCATGAGGTCAGCGTGCTCAGAATGTGCTCAGAACGAAAGATTCGATTAGAAATGACTCCTGTATCCTGGCAAGATACGAGGAGAGCAACCTGAGTGTGAGACAAATAAACTGAGGGGCTGAGAAGTGTTTTTCCACTGTGAGAGAGAAATATCAGTGGGCTTTCATTGCATTACACACACTAATGCTGGACATGAAAGGACTTTTATCCGTGCAGAAGTCTATTCTTGTGTTTCAGAGCGAGACCCATCTAATATTCTCCCGCTGACCACAAAACTAATGACCTCACATGATCTTGCATGCTATGAACTGAGAGCACCAGCTAGGCCAACATAAGAATGGGTCTTTTTTTTTCTGATCAATATTACTGATCGATAGTTGTCCTTGTTGTCTCTAGTGTTGTTTGATTCACAAACAGATGATTCTTATGAGACTCATTCAGTGCTATCAGTGTCTTATGGTTCACTGACAAATTATTCTTTTGAGAAATTGCAACAACAATTTGTAGGTGACTAGTGCAGTCTGATTCATGAACAAATGTCTCCTGTGATTCAGTAGCTTTTAGTGAATCAAAACATACAGCAGAACAGCAATATTTTAATAAACGAAAAATTACTTATGAGCAGTTTCTTTTAGTAAATCAACAGCGCTACCAGTGTAGTCTGGTTCATAAGCAAATCACTCTTATGAACCAACAAATAACAGGTCTTTTTAGTCAGTCAAAGTTTAGAAACACAGTCGATTATGTCTGTGACAACACTGTGCATTGCAACTCAACCGTGCTGTAATATTTTTGGGTTTGTATTGGACACAAATACACTCCCCGAAGAAAATTCACGACTCCAATCGAACCATTTGGGGGAGTTCAAAACAGTATTTGCTGAGAACAGCTCCCTTTGGAGTGAACTTTGTGCTGTGTAACTTTTTCAAGCTACTATGACTCGAGGAAGCTGAAAATCTCATTTATATCGAACACTTGTGAACGCCATTCAGAACAAGACTTGTTATCAGCATCTGTAACCTTAAGCATCCAAAAAACGCAGCTGATTCTGACCTAAGTTGAACTTTTAGCACAGTTCTGCTTAGGTAAGAGTTTAGATCACTGCGCATCACGTAACCTGTCAAATCAGACAGATAAAATAAAAGAGTGATGGAAAAACTAAAATAGCTCGCAGTACAAACACACAATGCAAGCAAATAAACCTGCTCTCTTCACCTTGTATGACTCTGCTTCAGGGCTGCTGGAGCTGATTTCTTAATCCATCCCACTGACTAATTGGAATGTAATTAACAATTAAGGGTTGACAAATGCAAGATGGGGCCTTCTTAATATGGTGCTGATGAAACTGTGGGTTTGGAGTGTTAGAGATTGGGCGAAATGCCTCCAAAGGTTTTATTAAAACCAGCTAATGCCTGTCTTTATGATTTATCAAAAAAGTATTCTTGCTCCCCTAGAGGTGATACAGGGCGATATCTCTCGGTGCAGACATGGGCCGATGTGTTGTTAGTGCTTGCACATATTTAAAAGAAAATGAATTGAATTAGAATGAGGATCAGCACGGAATGCAGAAATGACTTTTGCTCCCGTGGTTTGCGTAGGCAATGTAAAAGACAGCTGCTCTTGAGCCGCCTGGCTTGGGGAAGCAGCTCAGTCAATATGCTGAAGATGGAAGATCATAACCTGGAGAAAAATAACAGGTACCAACCAGTTCATTTGTAATCCATATTCATGAGTTGATTGACTTATGGGACATTATGTGCTCTGTTGGTGCATTGATTGCTTTTCAAACATTTCCATATGTTAGGAGTTCTACTGTCTACTAACTTAAAAGTGTAATAATGTTGCAGTGAAAGGTCATTTTTTACAAGGGTCATTGACTTATTGTACACCTGATTTACTCTTTGCTGATACATCATCCTCCCGAGAGATTTTACACTCCGCCGCTGAAGTTCTTACTTACCATTTTTATTTTAATTAAAAACATCGACTGGAGAAGTACAGCAACATTTTCACTAACCTGTTAACCGCTTCCTCAAAAAGAAATTAAACAGCGGCTGGAAGTTTCTGAGACTATAGCACATGAATATTTAATAAGGCAAGCATTTTTAGTTTATGATTAGTCTCACGTAGTCGCTTTGACACAATGGCAAAAGGTCTGTTTCAGACCGGCTTATTCCGGGCCAAGAATAACCCATTTAGACAGGATGAGAGTGTCTGACCGACATGCAAAGCATTTTGTTTTACCGGTACATTTATATGAAATATATTAATAATTGGCTGATGTGGAAAATTAAACATTTAAATAATGTTGCAAAGGTTTACATGCAGAGAAAAGCACAGCAAAATAACAAGTCTGGTCAGAGTTTCTGTTCCTTCAAAAGTAATTAACACATACATAGCTATCACTGGTATAACTCTTAAAAGGTGTCCTTGTGAAAAGAAGTGCCGGAGTGAATGCACTGCAGATAGGAATATTTTTAAAACTGTAATTGCAGATAATATTCATGAATTAAAATGCACTTAAGTGTATTTAGTGCATTTCATATTTCTTATCACACTTTTACACTTTTAAAAATGTTAATTTGTAATAGTCAAATTGAAAAAAACAATATTACTTTGAAGTTTAAATCATTATGTTTTAATTAGTGCTGTCAAATATATATATACTTTAATTGTTTAATTGCAATTAATTGTTTGACAGTACGAGTAATAATCGACTGCCCATGCTTTATCTAGGTATACTTTTTCAATTTATTGACTAAAATATTCGCACATGTAAAGTTTTTGATAATCTTTCAACTGCTCTGGTATGACAATATCACATTTAAGGTCTATATATTTTAAATATATTAAAATGCAAATGCATTATTACAAAGGTGTAATTACAATAGCATATTGTATAATACAATATAATTCATGCTTTAACCTCATTTCAAATATTGCATGCAATAATGAAATTGTATATTTTTAAGTCTTTCTTATGTATGTCAAAAAGCCCTCAGCTAATTGCATTTAATACTAATTTAAACTATTGTACATTTTCATTTAATTGCAATTAGCATGCAATTAACGTCTGAAAACATTACATTTAGTCCGCACCGTTGTATATTCTTTGAAGTATACTATTTCAGTAACAAGTGCTAAAAATGCTAAATTGGGCTTCTTTTTCACAAGAGGCATCTTTCCATTAATTATCTCTCTCAGCAGGTTAAAGGTCTGAAAAGGTGATGTATCTAATGGGTTAAACCAGCATATCAGTCTTCTCCCAACAGACTGATCGATGGCATTGATTTAGTGGTTGGCACTTACAGTCTGAGTCTGAGGCTGGATGTGGAGTTGGATTACAGACAGTGTTGCACTTAGTCTAGACTCCACACCTCCATTTGCACATCCCATCCACTGAGGGGCAGCGTAGAGATTTACCTGCCTGGATCAAATAAAGGGGTCGTGACGAGCCGCTGAAGGGTTGAGGTTAAATACAAGGTCATTGCTAATGTTGTTCCAAAGCTGAACAAGCCGGACGCTGTTCGCTGTCCCTTACTGAGCAGTGTAGGTGTTACTCCATGACAGGTGAATGTGTTAGGGTCAGTCCAGAGGTCAGAGCCCTTGAAAAGATGCTGGTCGAACCTGAAGGTAGCCGACTTTAACTGTTCGGGAATTTAACACTTTGAAAAGTTGCTCAAAGACAAAGCGCGTATATATGTACGTCTGGCAGTATCCTAAGGTACCAAAGATATTTGTACAAAATCTTTTATATAGCCCTAAAAGGTAGAGGGATGTGTTTTTTTTGTCTGCACAGAGTACTTTTTTGAAGGGCCCCTGAAAAGCATTTAGACGTGAAATTATGTTTACATTGCTTTGCAACAATAAAAACACACTGTAAAGCAATTTAGCACAAAGGTCTATATTTTTGTCTTAATTTGTGTTAATATGACAAATTAATATGATATTAATATGATAAATTGCATACTGTGCAAGTCCAGTTGGTTAAAATGTTATTTAACAAGTTAACTTGAAAAAGAAAAAGTTATTTCATTTATACTTCTTCCCAGAAAAAGTGAAATGAGATCTGACATTTGTTAGTAGATATCTAAGGCAGATATCTATCGAGCTAGCTACTGTAGCTAGCTATTATACACTGCATGTTCCACCCAAAATTCCTCTAAATGCATGCAGGTGTTTTGCTTGAAATGTATGCGTGCGGCAAAGCAAACAAAACCATCGATCTTATTCAAAACTAATGGTCCCCTTTTTGTTTCTGCTGTAGTTTTTCCTTTAGTTCGGCTCTTTGTTATCAGGCGCTGTCAGCAGATATTAGCATCGAAAGTATTCTCTTTTATTTACAAAGCTCCTTCATCTACACCTTCTCAGGTTTTCTTCAGAGGAAGACTGAAGCCAGGCAAAGGTTGTTCTCGTTTAAATGCTGCATATTATTCTCTTATCCTGTCAGCCTCTTTAGAGCGTTTAGCTCCTTTACGGCACTAACTGTATCTGCTCCCACCCAGAACGCTCGTGATATTTCAGAACAGATGCCCGCACGAAACCAAAATGTTGGATGCGAGAATCTCTTCAAGCTTCCTGTCAAAACTTTCAGAAAGAAGTTCTTGGGAGACTGTGCCGGGTTTCTGCATTACAGCAATCAGAGGTAAACTGTTACCTCATTAAACAGATTATTACAAGCCAGTAATTTCAGATATAGAACAAATTTAATGTAATTACAGCTCGCCGTGTCAGGTTTACGAAGGGAACGTTAAATTTAGGATCACAGCGGAGGAAGTATTGATTAATGTCGCCTTTGAATGGACACTGAGCAATTACAGAATATTAGATCTGGTGAACAAGATGGTGCGGTTGTTCATCATGACTGCATTTATCAGAGCTGGGAATAATGGGAGATACCAAAGGCAGGCGTATTATGAACCATATAAGCCTCTTGAACAAGGCTCGTGAATATTAATTAAGTAATGTAACTTTCACTCAGTAGATGGTAAATTAGATCTTGCATTAAGATTAGCATTTCTAACGCCGATGCAATTACTTGACAAAGTTTGTGCTATAGGTTTTTGGAAAACTAACAATGCTTGCTGCCTCCTTGCAAATGCTTTTATGTTGGCTAACAAAAAATTGCCCACCTGTTAAAATGATTAGCAATGCTTTCACCTGATTTTTTTTAGTCAAATAAACTACCTTTATTACTGCCCGGGCGACTCGCTGAAAAGAATTTGCATTAATGTGAAACTAAATGACTGACTGAAGCTTGACAGATGCATTAAGAGCGGAGTCCAACGCTCTTTTAAAGGGTGCTGTACCTATATACACTGAAGATATTAGCCAGGACCCATAACCGCATATCTGCACATCCTGCAGATTCACTTAACAGCTATTTTTGTGCTCGATAATGCTTTCAATTACCAGTGTTTCCATTTCCATTTTCTCCCATAATCTTATATGCATTAGGGTAGACCATATACAGTTGAATCCATATAAAGTTCAAACATGTCATTTTTAATTGTTTTAACTGGGATTGATATTTTAGTTTACTTTGTACACCACCAAAAATAATGGTACAAAAGCTTTTTTTACCTAATGCATAGCTAAAAGCGCACAATAATACCTAACGTGTACATATTTCAACTTAATAGGAACCTTTTGAAAAGGTACTGTCCCAGTGACAGCTTTTGTCAAGAATGATGATAAATAATACTAAAAGATAGCTTTTGTAAGCTTTTGTAAGGACTTTTGTTTTAGTTGTACCTCTCTCGGATACAGAACAGCAAACCCTTTGTACGCAGCTCAGTCAGTTCTGTCAGAAACTGTGCCGTTGTTGCAGTGTGTTTCAGCTTTACTCCGCACATTTCTCTAAATTGCATGATAACACTGAAGGGCACATCGTTATAGAGATGGCAATTTTTAAAGCACACACTACAGATTACAAAACATCAAAGTTCGGTTTTAAGGTCATGAAGGGACAAGAAGCTATTCGATGTTAGAGGGAGTGGGTGAAAGTGAAATTCCTGCCTCTTAAAATAGACTTTGTTTGATATCTCTGGATTACAGAGAGCCATCCATCTAATTTATCGATATGAAGAAGACACTATTATGCATTTGTGTTGCAAAATTAATGGGTCGATTGTTATGCACATGCTTATTGAACATGCTTTAACTGTCTACTATACATGTTAGTTACTATTGGTTGTCATTAATCAATATCTTGAGTCATCTGGCTGTTTTACTTTGAAAATGGTACTTCATTTTATTAGTAACAGCATATTTCTGGACTGTTTTTTCCCCAGTCCTTATAGTATTTTTTTCATGAAAACAAAGCACTATTATTAAGCATCTAATATTAGACTTTAGTTCCGTCGGTTGTACCGGTTACAAACCAGATCAATCTCTTTCAAAATCATGTAGTGGTTTGTTAATGGTGTTTTTTTTTCAAAAGGACTAAGGAAGATCATCATAATTGCACATTAGCATTTATTGCGAAGGAAAATAAAATATTAAACAGCTGCAGCGGAATACAAATATATGAACATTTTAGCCTCTAGGGATCATCTTGGTGTGCAACAGAACAAGCCTGAGTGAAATTAACCACATTAATCTCATAAAGTGACCGCAATCTCGAGCAGGAACAACCTCTTATGAAGGCCGGTGCTTAATATTTCTCCATCACATGCAACTGCTGAATTTAAGCAGGGTTTGCATTTTTATTACAAATGCTTTTAACACTCCAGGACCTTCCACGGGACCTTTTTACTGCACGAGCAAAAATGTTAACTCTAAAAAGAATAAATATGAATAATCAATCTCAAAATCATGACTCATTTGCTGAAACGGTGTCGTGTATGTGTTTAACTAATCCACTGATGATTAATACGTATTTTGAACTTTGAAGAAGTATAATGGAACTAACCTTTGGGGAAGCTTATCTAAATAACCTGCTAATATCCGGTTTAAAAACAGAGTATTCGCTTTTCCAGACGCTGCCCGGTTGGCAAGAGAAACGCCTATTTTGGGCAGTGTGAAGTCAGTGGGGTGAAATGCCATGGTTCTGATGTGCAGCTTGTGCTTTGAACATTCATTTACATCAGAAATGCAAAGTAAAGGGGGCAGACATCAAATACACGCAGCTCAATTGAAGTTTCTATTTTGTTGTTTGTTTGCGCGCGCGTTATCAAGACACGGAAATGGAACTGCCTGCTGCACGGCTAAAATGCTGGCAGTCAATTTGATCGGTAGCACAATGCCAGTTCATTTCTTTTATAAAAGCTAAAATGATAAACACATTTTCTACTGCTGATATCAGGGACATTGGGGGAAAAAAATATGTAGAAATAGACTTGGTCTTATGACTTTTGCATGTGGGTGTTTATTCAGCTTCTGTTCAGACTGAAACTTTTTTTTTTTTTCTCAAATGCCTTTTATGAATAGATTTTGTTTTTAAACTTAAACTGTGACAGACCACTAAGTTGTGATATGCATATTGCAATCCATTTGAATTATTCAGTGAAAACTTTTCAAAATATGAAGTACCTGCTGTGAGCAGATTATTTTGTTTCATATCATTCGGCATTTTGGTGAAATGCATCAAGTGTAAAAATAATAAAATATAATAGATAACTATATTGTGCGTATTTAAGATAAACAGCATGCCAGCTATTTTCAAACACCATTTCCGTCATCGTCATTTCCACCACAGAGTGCTATTAAATACAATATATCACTTGAGATGTGGTGAAATGAAAATGTTCATGGCTTTCAGACCAAATGATGTAATTCTCCTGTCATATCTGTCTGCTGTTGACTACGGTGCCAGACCACCAAAAAAAAGCCAGCAATTGAAGAAATACCCATTTTGTAGAACCAGTTAAAATATCATTCGTTTTGATAATCTCATAGTGTTGAAAATCTGTTATCCAGAGAATGGCAGAAAACCAGCACTCCGCATTATTGTGTGCAATGTGGTCCATGAATGGTCCGTGGGTGGTTTTGATCTGTTTCAGATATATATCTATAACGAAAAACATTCTAAGCTGGCTAGATTCAAAAGATGGACATGATCACAAATTGTTGGGCAGAAGCGAAAAGCCAAAGAGAAGGGAAAAACATAACGTAGAGAACATCCGTAAACTTCCATCTAAGACGCCCTCCGCCTAAAGCGCCACCAGTGAGAAAAAACAATTGCAGTTTGGGTTTGGGTTAAAGGTTTAGCTTCGCTATTATCATGGTTTTGACAGCTGTGTTTCTCTATTTGGCAGCTATACGGTGTAAGGCCAGTCTATTAAAACTTAGAGCTGTCGCATTCACGTAATTCATTCAATAAATCAGTTAAAATCCGACACATTTTCCTATAAAATGTATTTACAGTTTGTACACAAATAGTGAATGATAAAAAATACTTGCATCTGACCCTGAATAGGATGACTGGATAAACAAATGAGTTTTTCTTTCAGTAAAGATTAAAGTGCCCCATATGGATTTTTTAACCTTTCATGCAGTGAGTAACACAGCTCTAAATGAATGAAAACATCCTGCAAAGTTTTAAATCTCGGCGCACCGTAGCCTGTCATTATTTCTCAAAAGAAAGAGCCAAATAAGAGTCGTTTTTTAAAACAAGTCCCAGCCGTTTCATGTCGACATCAGCATGAAACATTAACATACATGATTTTCGTTGGTCTGAATGAAAATGCTAATTCGCTTGTTGAAGCGCTAAAAGCTCACGCATTGCTTTAAATGAAATCAACCAATCACCGTGGGGTTCAGTGAAACGAATCGTTGAACAAATCATTTAGGAGTCGTTGAACAAATAAGGTAACTAATTATAAAAAAAAAATACTATTATATGAAAATTAAAGTGTTTTTTAACCTTGCATACATGTTAATATAAACATGCTTGGGACTCCCAAAACCAAAATATGAACCTTTCATAACCCATAATAGGTGTACTTTAACAATGGCAATGCTGTTCCCATTTTTAATAAACAAAAGAGTATTTATGCTCTTACACAGTCTCAAACGCACACTAAACCTGTGTATAACTGTACAAAGCATCAACATCACTGTTTTATTCTTTGAACAACATGAACTTCACTCAAGGTTGTTCGGCTCTTTTAACAATTATCTGCTCCAGCTCATCTCGCTCCATTTCTTCATGGCTGCCCTTTAAGCACCCAGCAAAATCTCCATGGCAACTACAATCATTCATGCAGTCACCCAATGAAGTGACGCAACCGAGGTACGCTGAGGAGACCTCATCATCTCTAGCGAAGATCCCACCGCCGGCCTCCTGAGCTGGAGAGCTAGCGCAGCACGCAAATCACAGGATTCACTTAGATATCGCTTTTAGTGCGACACATTTAGGTGTAATGGTTATGGTGTAAAGCATGAAAAATTGAAAACAAAAAAAAAACAGGGTGGATTTCATTTTCTTGTGGTTCGAAACGGGTTTATAGCTGCATTCATCTGACTGTGAAATGAAAAACATATAAAATATGTGCAAAACCGCTCATGTGCAGAAAGAAGCATGACTTGGGTACTGACTGGTAAAATGATAAGCTGAAACAAACACAGAATAAACAAAAAGTGAGTGCCTAAACAAATCAACCTTTGGCCTTTAGTTAAGAAATGACTTAACACTGAAAATGACCCTTTTATTAAATACATTCATGGCAGGATATTTACTTCTCTGCTGTGCCAATCAGGGCTAGTTTAATCACATCTGTTTTTCTGTCCCTTTTAGATAGAGCGCATCATTTATGCATACTCTATACTGAATGTGACTTTATTCAACTGAATTACCAGACACTAACACATAACATTTGAGTCCATGACAATTAGAGAAGTCCATTTCTCTAACCCCAGGCCATTTTCACTGATTATTATCTTAATCATGAGAGCAATAATTGCAATATAATTCACTTTTTCTAGAAGCTTAGTTCTTCAAAAAGCCCCTTCTAAGGTCTAAATGAGCCTGATATTTACTTGTTACTAAGTAGATTATATAGACCATTCCACATAAAGCTATCTGCATGAGAAAAAGGAAATGAAGCAAATAGCGAGAAATGAGCTGCGATTATGTTGTCATATGCTTATAAATGCTGTGCATTGTCTGGGTTGCTTTTAGATGCTGTAATGCTTTCTTGATGCTTATGTCATGACAGAGATAGCCTCTGGCTCAGTATAAAGACAATTCTGTTGCTGGATGCATTTAAATTACCAGCACAGATATTAAAAACTTTCTGGAATCACTTCAATTCATTCAAGTAAAATAGATTGTGAAACAAAAGTAGACCAACATTCATGAGAATGCCTTCTCCCATATGGAAACATTTATTGCATATATAATAAAAGGTTATATATAATTAACAGGTTATGTTCATAATCACTCTGGAGTGCTCAAAATTGTGAATATGAATGGGAAAACATATTTTCCTGATGAGAATTTCTGGGAGTACTAATAATTTGAGGAGGAAAAAATTCATAATGATATTTTCCCCATTTTAAATTCTTATTCTCCAATGAAAGGTTCGATTTTTGTGAATTTTATGTAAATATTAATTATAATTATATTATATTATAATAATACATATAAATGTTATTAATGTCATTAAATAATATATATTAAATAAAATAAAATTTTCATCATAAAATTAATGATGCTGATTTATTTTCACATTGTATGGGCTAGATATTTATATTAATGTACGAAACTGTTCCAGTGTTTCTTTTATGTATTTCACTTCATTTGACACATAGAATGTAATATGCACATTTTACATGCGATTAAAAATGTCATCATCTGCCAAAATATAATTGTTTCCTTCTGTCAAATCAACCATTTCATGCCCAGAATGTTTCCTCTTCAGCATGCACAAAGACATACCACCATACAGTCAAATTATTAAAAGATTTATTAGCCTTGATGCAGGATTACGAGTCTAGACTACAAGAAACGAGCTAGTGCCACTCGCTTCCAACAAAATAACACTGAAATCAGAAATCAGACGGGTACATTTCAACACAGAGGAGTGCATGCAGTAAATCACAGCTTTTGAAAGAGATACTTCCGCAATGTCACTGGCTCAAATCAAAGCACATTGTTAAAAGTGTTAAAAGCATAGATGAGACAAAATGTGTTCAAACGACTCCTTTGCTCCCTGCGATCCAGTGCCTTACACAGTGAGAACAATACAGTTTAATGAAGATTCATTGTTGGACAGCTCAATCTGCCAATCTTTTCATTGATATAATGCTTTAGGAAGCAGCCGGCCGTCTGTAAGCAGACTTAACATGTTGCCTAATAACTCAGAGGCCTGTGTGAATATATCTGCGATGACCTCAGGCTGCAAGAAAATACCAGCGGATGATGACCCATATTCCAAACGAATAGTAAAGGAAACTCATGCTCAACCTTTTCCTCTCCTTCTGCTAGCGTGTGGCAGAGCAGCACCTCCAAACAAGAGAGAGCGAACGTCTCCCGGATACATTGAACATGCAAATGCAGTCCATTTGGAGGTGGATTAAAACGACAAGTGAAGAAAAGAAAGAATTATTAATACAAATGCAATGTACAAGACGGCTAAGCGCGAACCCGAACAGGCAAAGGCGCATTTACATTGAAAAGCCATTTCGGAATCGGCATCTCAGTTAAGATCTGGCAACCTCATTTACATAACCGTATCACAGTGGAATGAGATTGTTGCGTTTCGCTGTTGTTTCGCAGCGCTTACGTAATACTGTGGGCAGAAAGAAGGCTTTTTTAAATCCGCGCTCTTGCATGTAGATGTCATGGGGACGCGACGCTTTCCACGCCCCAAAATGCCATCATATATATATATATATATATATATATATATATATATATATACCCTGTTTATGTTTATGGATAACTCGAAAATATTGATTTGCACCTAAAATAGAAATATACTTTGTATAAACATCATCTGTTAAAACAGTATGCAATAATACATCATTATATTCCTCTCACGAAAAACAAACTGATGCATAATGCTGATTAACATGGAGACGATTTCTGTCTCATTGTGTGAAAGGTTGCAATTCAATTAACAATTTAATTGGGGCATGTTTTTTTAATGCTAAGCAATACTGAATTAGGAAGTTTTTATCAGAAGTCATCTTCTATTCATCACTGGTGTAATGTAAAAATATTATTAGTGTTTGTCCTTACATCTACAGTGTTGGTATTCGAGGTCATGCATGTTGAACTGTGCAGCCATCCGTATCTGACACGGCTATATTGTTTGTTGTTTGATGCTAATGCTGTTTATACTGCAACATTATGCACCAGTAAATTAAATTTCACATTGCTGTAAATATTGCAAGTGCAACATTAGATTTTAGTTTAATTTCTAAATAAAATGTGTCGCTTTAAAGCTGTTTTGATGTTAAAATGCTTCGTTTTATTGCATATAGTGTGTCTACCCTTGTGAAAAAGAATAGAATATTACAGAATTACAGAAATAACATACAAATGCGAAATGGATTTTGTTTTATTAATGTCTTGAAAATATGATTAAAGCGTATTGCTGAATACAGACAAGCATTTATGTTAAACTAAACGATACTTTTGTGTAATTGAAATATGTGATGTATGTGATGTTCATTTGTGATGAATTTGCAATATATTATGCATAATAATAAAAAATGATGGTTAACACTTATTCACTATTCATAACAACGTTTTCCTTAATAAATTGCTAATTTGCTGCTTATTAATAGTTAGTAATAGTCAGTAACTTGTTTAGGTATTGGGTAGGATAAGGGATGTAGAATAAGGTCATTCAGAATAAGGCATTAATATGTGCTTAATTACTTCTAACAAATGGCTAATATTCTAGTAATATGCATGCTAATAAGCAACTAGTTAATAGAACCTAAAATAAAGTGTTACCTAATAATATACCTTTATGTTAACAGAGAATAGGTCATACTTGTTAACTATTAACTACGACTTTTCCCCTCAATAATTCTTAATTTGCTGCTTATTAATAGTTAATAAGGTAGTTAAGTTTATTTATTGGGTAGGATTAGGGATGTAGAATAAGTCATTAATATGTACCTAATTAGCACTATGGCTAATATTCTAGTAAAATGCATGCTAATAAATGACTAATAGGTGTAACTGTAAAATAAAGTGTTACCATTTATATATAATATTGAATGCAATCATGTATTTAATGTATAATCAAGTATTGTACATGTGCTTTATTATGTTAGTCAGCACATCAAAATAAGTATGCTTCTTTAAAACACAAGTTCAAGTTCATTGAATACAATTAAGTCGACTTCTTTTTCACAAGGGTAGACGTGCCATCGATTGTTGGAGTTAGATTTGGACGGATTGTTTGTTTGGCCGACAGGGGACATTGTATTTAATACAGTACTCATGAAATCCTCTTGGTTTTCTACTGGCTCAGAGATTACACACTTCACCTTTTTGATTGGAGCTCTTCTCCTTGATTGACATAGTCGTGTGCCATTTTGTCCCTCTTGGCAATATTCACGTGTTTCCAAGAAGCAAACAGGGACAAAATCAAATAGTTTACATTTGAATCGGTGCACTGGTGCAGACGGAATGTGACTTTGCGGTTTTCTCATGCAACCAGCTGACAAGTAAACTAATAAATCTTAAATCCCGTCTAGTTTTGCTGGCGGATCAGCACTTCATGATCGCCAATCAGACGTGTCTGCTAGGGGTTGTTGACGGAAGCTGCATTCATGCTAGACACAACAGAGCGAAACGAGAATCTCAAGACGCGCTTTAAAAATGGATTTTCCCGCTTTAATTTGACGCCTTAATAATGCTCATGGCGCAAGATGCTTAAAAACATCAAACACAGCCTGTCTGCATGTGAATGGCTGTTCTGCCGTGTCCTAAAGACGATTTGAAAGACGCAGCTAATCCAAGAGGGTTTCATCGTGCAAACTGTCAAACAGCGCTCTGTCAGCATGCTAATTCAAGCACCACCGCTAAAATATTTAAAACTAGTCACCCTGACTAATCGACTAGCCAGACGATGACCATCCTCACACACCCGCTCGTGTCTTTACGCTAAGATGATGATGATTTCAGCAAGGAACTATGCATATTTGTCCAGCAAAACCAAAGCAAACTCTTTTAGTCAATGTACATGCTATTATCTATGGATTGATTATTAATATTACATTGTATTGTATATTTCTCAGCATTTCCGTTCCAGTTCTCAAGGAGTCCAGGAATGAAAAGAGCCCACAGGCAGGCAGAGCAAAGTCTTCAAAAGCTCTGAAGGGCATACAAAACAGCAGACTGCAGAAGTGGCCTTGTGAAGCTGAAAAGAGTCAGCGGGGATCAGAAGGCCTGGTGCTGATGGGAATTCAATGTATTGTTCGCTCTCGCGCGAGGCAGAGGGGAAAGGGACTCCGGTTTGCATGCTGGGAGAGCAGTCATGGTGTCAAGGGCAAGATCAGACACCGAGATCCAAACCGTCAGTCATGTATGAACAGCTTACGAATGAACAAAACATAGTCAGGATGACAGTGTATACTGTGTGCTGCCCAGCTCTCATCGGGCTGGACCGGAGCTCGGGTGGAGTGTTATTCAGGTGTGTTGGCGATGGAGTTGGGGGTTGAATTGAGGACTGGGTTCATCGGCGGTATGGCCTTGTGACTGAAGTACTCCACTACCTGTTTAGGCACCTCCGCTAGGACACACTTTGCCAGGGCAGCTGGTGAAGCCTGCAAAAGTCACAGTTTTATTGGAGGGAAACATTAACAATAGTGACAAAAGAGCAAATCAACCAAATTCATGGTAAATTGTGTTCAAACAGAGGCATGAGGAAAGTACAGTCTGTAATTTAAATTGTTTGGTTGAGAGCCAAGCAGCAGGCTGTTGAGACTATTTACATATTTTTAATCCTCACTTCTCATAAACGAATGTTTTCTGTTTTTTTCTGCCCATGTACAGGAACAAACAGCTCTTATGGAGAAACTGTGAAGCTCTAAAAGCCATTTCTGGCATATGCTGATTCGCCCGCTTCACTCACCCACAAAGCATGGCATTTATGCAATTCATCCATGGCTCATTAATAATGTGCTATTTTTTTAAAGCCATGAAAAGAGTTTTAATATATTAGTTTTTGTTTGCAAAGGTCATTTCAAATGGAAATTCAATACTATACTTTTGCTGTACTAGTGTTTATCTGCACCTAAATGTCAACATGTCTGTGCTTAACTAATTATTTCTTAGAAAATATTTTGTGCACATATTTTGTAGATTATTCTCAGTTTATATCTCAAATGTGATCTTATAAAATTTATCTCACTTTATCTTAATTGGCTTCTTTTATACTTACATATCTGAAGACGAAAAGTGCAAATATTGTTGTTTTTAACTGTTGATTTTTTTAAAACTTGTTTTATGGATATTCTTACATTATTACTGTTTATGAAAGCGTATTATGAAACCTTTGTTCATAACAAACAAAAAAAAAAAACTTTTGTGTCATTTGTTAACATTAGTTAATATATTAATTAACATGAGCGAACAATGATCAACACTTATTAGCAGTATTTAATCAGCTTTTTGTTAATGTTAATAGAAATACAATCATTGATGTTAATTCCCAATGGATTAACTAATGTTAACAAGCACGACTTGTGATTTTAATAATGCATTAGCAAATGCTGAAATTAACATGAACTTTTAAGATTAATAAATGTTAAAAGTATTGTTCAATCTTACTACTAATGTAGTTGACTAATGAACCTTATTGTAAAGTGTTAAAAAAATTCATTCGGATCAGGTTCGACTTTTCGTTTTTCACATCCATAGCATATGCATTTTGATCGGAAAAGATGACGTAAATAAAACAAGAACTACAGGATCTGCTAATTCCCAGTGACTGAGAACTGACAAAAACTGACCGTTTTAAAGTCTCTGAAGGGCACAAACTGGACGATGTCCCTCAAGACAGGTTCCCCTTTGGGTGAGCGAAGGACTCCGTCATCTCCATCAAGGATCTGCATGTCCGTGAAGTCGGCGTTTCCCACTCCCACTATAATGATGGACATAGGCTGGTAGGAGGCCCGAACAATGGCCTCCCGTGTATCGGCCATGTCTGTTACCACCCCGTCTGTGAGGATCAGCAGGATATGATACAGCTGGCAGAGAAAAGGACTGTTATCAGTTATAACGTCTGATTTATGCACTGTTAAATAGTGGAGATTCATCCATTAAGCTTTCACTTTCAAGGATAAACGGGCATTAATGGAAATCGTCATTACTTACACTGACCCTCATGCTGCTCTAAACCTGTATTCGTATTTCCAGTGGTACAAATACATTTTTGCATTAAAAATTCAAACGGAAATAATAGCAATTGTAATTGATATAACATGTGAGTAAATAAGCTGATGTTTAATTTTTATGTGAACTGTTCCTTTAAATGTCCAAATAGTAACGAACTGAATATTGGATACCCTTTTAAAACAGGCAGTCAATGGACTAAAATTAGCTATATTTACTGGCCTGAACATCCCAGAGGTCCTGTCAACATGAAACATGCAATATCTACAGTTTGAATGAATGGCCTGGTTACTGAACATTGATCTGACTGAGCTCATTTACTGAAAAACGATCACTTTTGGGAAGGGGTGATGTAAGATTAAATAATAAATGAAGATCATCACAAGGACAGAGTGTGTAGAAGATAGCAATGGAGTGGAGCGACGATAGATAATTGCTAAGCTTGAGGGCAAATATTTGACCCGAGACCATTAATGACATGTAAAGGGACTCTAAATTGATTGTAACTGTGTTAATTACCAAAACAGCCTGCGAGATAATCAGCTAAAAAACGTTAAGCGGTTTCAATTGGACCTAAATTTCAAAGGTTATGTGAACAAAACCAAGGACAGAAGATAAAACCCTAAAAGAATAGACAGGGCAAAATCATTAAACCCCTTTAAAGAGAAGCATGTCAAAGCAAAATCCATTTTTAACTCACTTTTCACCTGCAGTTCAGACACTAAATTCATGCCTCCATGCATATTTCACCATGCATATTTACATTAAATCACATAAAATTAAGTCCTTTCTTTGAAATTATTTCATTTCACCGAAACACGTGTCTTTTCAATGCAAATTTGGAAAGAATAACCATCACTGCTATTTGCATGAAGCAATTAACCCTGCAATATTACTGAAACCGAGTCCCTTATTCAGCAAGGCGCAAATTCTACTGAATATTCTTCATATTGCATATGTACTTCTAAAATGCATATGTACTTCTAAAATAGAATAGAATACCACATATATGTGACCCTGGAGCATAAAACCTCACTTGCATAAAAGTCACTTGCATTAGCCAAAAATACATTGTATGGGTCAAAATTCTAGATTTTTCTTTTAGGATAAAGTAATAAGTAAAAATAATGGGCCTCGCTTAAAAAATATGGGCAGAATCCATCCTAAACTTTAATTTTACGTTAATTTCTTCAGCTTTATGCTTGTAAACGACTCCTAATTAAAATAATTAACGCATAAAATATCCCCAATCACCATAATTTATAACAGTGGGCAGCAAGAACAGCATACATTTTCAAAAACCTGCAATAAAAAGTGAGTAGGTTTGCTCAGACCCTGATGTGACGCTTAAGCAATTTTCCATGTCAAAGACATTTTTATAAACATGAACGTTGTTGTAGATTTAAACGTAAGCACACAATCAAATCTGCGCGTATGCATGTTTTGGTAGATATGCAGATCCTAATAGTCAGCTGTATCTTCCACTGAGGAATTTCCCCATGCAAACAGCCACCAGAAACGCTTTTTGTTGCCATTACCTGATTGCATAATTTTTTTATTTTAATGAATTTCTTCTTCGGTGCTGTGCCATAAATGGAAACTTTAAAGCTACTCACAGAAGCATCTTTGATGGGTTCTTTCCCAGCCGCCTGTTTAGCTATTCTGTTGATGATGGGAGCCACATTAGTGGGACCGTGAGAGCTGGATCTTGGGCAGGCAGTTTTGGTAGGCTTCCACGACCCCCTGGATCTCTGATCAGAGAGAGAGGGGACACGGCTATCACTTCAGTTCTGGAGGCTTATTTGTATTTCTCTCTCTGTCTCGACGGGCTTCTGAGCAGTGCTGAAGTATTGGCAGTGAAAGCAACAGATTTTGGGATCAAGAGACTGACTTGGAACTCTCCATCTTCTGCAGAAACGTGAAAGGACTGAAGCAAGCCCAAGATGATTCACATTCCTCACATATTCTCTTTGTGTTTTAAAGGAACTGTTCACCCACAAATTAAAATTCGGTCATTATTTACTCACCCTCATGCTGTTCCAAAATCTTTATTTGAAGCCTTTATGCATAATGCATTATACATATGCATTATAATGTATGTTGCAATGCATTATAGATTTTCACACATATTTATAACAAAAAGTTAGATGCATAATAATAATATTACTTTATTAATATTACATCTAATCTAATAAAACATCTAAATTTGGTTATTAGTCATGTGCATTACGCAATATACTTTCTCAAGGTGTAACAATGAATAGATAAGTATTATAATGTATTATAGCTCTGGTTATAAATATTACTGATCTTACAATGAAGCATAAAGTGTCCATTACTTATATAGCACATTCAAAAACAAAAACCTAAGTTACAATAATAATATTTGCTGATTCTTTTTGCATCTAAAATTGGTCAGTTATCATGTGCATTGCACATTATATTTTATTATATTATATTACAATAAAAGGTGAAACAATGAATAGATAAGCATAATATTATGCATTATAACTCTCTAACAATCTATTATAAGGTGCATCATATAAACAGTGCATTGTTAGAATTTTAAGTTAAATGCATAATATTATTAGCATATTCCTTGTTACATCTGAAACTGGTTATTACAGTATGTGTATTATAATGTATTACAGCTCTGGTATACATTGAATAAATAGCAGATTCGAAGACAAAACCTTGTATAATAATTGTAACCAAAGTTAAATGCATAATATTTATAATTTTCTAAAGGTGAACCAATAAGTATATCCAAATTATAACGCATTATACCTGCATTGCATGTTTATAATGCATTTATATAAAAAGGCTTTAAGTAGAAGCGTTACTAACTTTTCTTCATCAGTATAAACACAAAAGCAGAAACGTTCTATTCACATTTTTCCATATTAAAACAGTAACTGGAGTCTGAGTTGTTAAGCTCCAATATAATAAGAGCATTAAAAATCTTCGCCAACAATGTAGTATTTGTGACTTACATAGCCTAAACCCCACTAAAATATCCAGTTTAAACTAGTATGTTTGTGTTTTAAACATGGCAGCTGATCTAAACACCAAGTCGAACAACTACCATGTTCTAAAAACCAGCTTAAATACCTAAAGCTGGTAACCAGCTGATTTAATGCTAGTCCAAGACGGTCAACCAAATGAGTAGCGTGAGACTAACAGTTTCCAAACACAGTTAGGAGCTTAAACTAGATTCTCCTGCCATCTCAGTCACACGTAATCCTTTCACAGATTTACTGTGCATTGATTGGTCTGATGACGAGGTTTGATGTCGCCACTGATGGCGCCATCGATGTCACCATAACATTGATATCCAACCTGACTCAGCCTTAAAGGCACATAATATATGAATGGATGTTGACAGTAAAGGGCGAGATTTTCTGTGAATATAACCTATATTGGGATCTTTTTTCACACAAAGATAGCTTCAGGACAAAGTGGTGCATAAGTCACATGGGACCACTTTTATGAAAGGTTTATAGTGAGTTTTTGAAAAGAGCGGCTGCTCTCAAGGTTTCTCCTTTATGCTCCACAGAACAAAGAAAGTCATATAAAGTTTAAAACATCAGTGAGAGTAAAAGTAAACGATGGCAGACTTTTATTTGTGAGTGAAGTTTTAAAAACACTGAGTGTCCCTGTTCAGCTCCCACGGATGTTCCCTCACTTGCTAACATACAAAGTGCTTGTCGCTCTTACCTTCACATTCATCATCCTCCGGGTTGAAATTGATGGCAAAGTCATGAGACACCTGTAGTTTGGAGAAGAAAAACACACAGTGAGGCTTTGTTTATCCAGCTTCAGCTTGTTTAGCATGCTATAACACACCTGTTTTTGGTTAAAAACCTAATTCAAGGTCATAAACCCTGCTGTTAAAGGAAGGCGATGAATCATTCGGTGCTTATTTGCATGTTTCTAAGAAAATACTTTCTGCAACACTACGCATGAAATGATCTGATGATGATGCTAAAAACAAAAAGCATCTTCCTTACAGATTTTCCATTGTAAGCAACAACTACTGTGGGCCCCCTCTGGTACTTCTGGCACGATTTCATTATGGTTGATTTCCTTTGTTGACAAAAGACATTCTGAATATAAATATAATTATTATATTTCCTTGAAAAGGAAATGGAGCTCATAGCTACTGCAGTGCAATCTGCCCAAACAAACAGAGCATAAAATAAAATCCTGTGACAGTTTACTGTCAACACTCAGGAAGCCTTTGCAAGCTGTTATTATTTTAATTCTGTGACAATGGCCCTTTTTTCTGTAAAGGTTGTTGTTTCATGAGAGATGTAAATAAAAATAAAAATAGTTATGACTTTGTATATCTGAGATACACAGTGCCATAGACTGTGCTTTGCTGATCTGACTGATCTATTAAATATAGAAGATGGTAGATACCTCCACATTTAGAAATGATATACTAATAGACAACCCTTTTGAAAAAGATGTGCACTTAATTGCATTGTTTTTCAAAACTTAAATGTATATTTAAGAAAGCATATATGTTTGCAAATATACTTTTAAAGAAGAGAAAGAGACAGAAACATTTTATTTGCTGCTCCATAACACAATTAAGTACATAATTAAAGGTTTTATTTTTTAATTATTTGTTTTAGTAATATTTTGCCATGCTTTACATTTGAAATGCATATTAAGGCACATGTAAAGTACTTGAAGCAATGGGCTGAATTTCTACTTCGTCATTACAAATGTGTAGTTACAAATATAGAATATCTTAGTTTACTACAAATGCACAAATCAGTACATTCGCCAGTACACACTCATGTAAACAAAATATAACATATAAAGATGTACTTAAGTACAAAAGTACTCTTAAGCATTTAATATGAATTTAGACTCTATTACACTCTTATTTAAAATGCAATTAACATGTAATTAAGTCTTCAAAAACAATACATCCAGTTTGAAAAAAAACTTAATCATATATTATTTTAAGGCATATTATTTCTGTAATAAGTACTCTTTTTTAAAGTATGCTAAATGATACTCCTTCACAAGGTTGTATTCACTGTGTGATCATTCTTACAGACTTTAGTCTGTACTGAAAAAATGTACTAACAAGCATGCA
The DNA here is from genome assembly GCF_018831695.1 of Puntigrus tetrazona. Lineage (NCBI taxonomy): Eukaryota > Metazoa > Chordata > Actinopteri > Cypriniformes > Cyprinidae > Puntigrus > Puntigrus tetrazona. The sequence continues at coordinate 34,174,475 of NC_056705.1, read as the reverse complement.
TGCATTAAAATATCCTTTAATATAATTTGTTCAGACTTGTATGCCATGTATGTAAATATATTTGTAATTTAAAGTATACTACTATTTTCTTTTTTTTTTTATATACAAGGGAATGTGAATCTACGTAAAGTATATATATAAAACAAAAAATGGTCTTTTACCTCATAATTAGGTGGAATTCTTGCCCCAAAGCCCAAAGCAGAGAATCGTTTGTCACTGGGATTAGATAAATACATTCATTAGTAAATAACACATTTACTAACACACATTGGAAAAGGGATTAAAAACACCTACAAAATACGAAAAAGAGAAAATAATGTGAACACCTCAGAAATTGGCAATATTTTTTTATTAAGGTGTTTTACCCCAACACAGCTTTTAGCCTCCTTATAATATTTTTAAGTTTCTAGTTGCCTATAAAAACATCTGGAAGTTGCTGCAGAAATGCTGAAGGAGAGCAGTCTATGTCAGCTGTGCACAGAGACTATAAAGTGAGGCAATTCCAACTCTGCAAGGACTGTCTGGCGCTTCTGACTCACAACCTTTTAGCAAGTTACAAGGTACTAAAGACTAAGTCATTATATTCAATAATTTGTTCTCCACAGGATTCAACAAATGCCTCATTTGTAATGGCTTTTATTGTTTTTGTGTCATAGTGCAGGGACACAGCATCACGGTATGATAAGAGGTGTAACATTTCCGTCACACTCTTGTGGTATTCGCCAAATCACAAAGCACTATATAGCTGGCCAATCAGAGGACAACTCGCTTTTAGAATGATGAGCTTTGTACAAAACAATCTGTATAATGTACAGTATGTGGAAATTCAGTGTTTTTAACCTTAAGCTGGATAACACATTGCTTTATACCAAATACACAGAATCATGTTATTTTTAGCAACATCATATTCCCTTTAACACACCAAACATTTAGGGTTATGTTTAAACTGGACTAAGGTTATATAAAGGCTCCTGTTAAACAGGCTCTCATGATTTGTACTTTTTGAAAGTAAATTTCACACCCAGCCTAAAATAAGCACATCCTGTATAGACAATGAACACACGTTTACATTTACTCACCTTCAAGTCATTCCAAACCTTTATGAGTTTCTTTCTTCTGCTGATCACAAAGATATTTCAAGAATGTAGGTAAGTCAATGTCTACCAGCAACTGTTCAGTTTCTAACTCTTCTAAATATCTTTGTGTCCAACAAAATAAATATTTGAAAGAATTCCTGGGAATCCAAACAGTTGGTTGTAGACTTTTATAGTATGGAAACCCCTATAGAACTCAACAGCTACCAGCAACTGTTTGGTTAGAAAACGTCAAAATATGTGTTTAGCAGAAGAAAGAAGCGATTTTCACTTTTTCATTTTTGGGTAAACTATCCCTTTGACCCCAGCAGTAATGGCTGATTACAATATTTTGTCCAATCTCTGTGTGCGGGACAAATATTTATTGTCCAAACCTGTCCACATAATTACACACAGGGCTTAGCATCAACAAGTACCCCACCAGCATAACAAGGTTCAAATATCAATATTTGAACCGCTAGGGCGAACATGGTGTACTGCTGAGGGCAGAGGTGTGTGTAAGATCTTCATGTATATGGAGAGTGTTGGAGGGATGAAAGAGACTCCAGAGGGAGAAGGGAAGGCACAGACGCAGCAGGACAGCAGATCCAAGCAGCTGATCAGTCAACAGGCGACAACTCACAGCCGTGTGACGAGAGAGGAAGGTATCGTGGGGTCAGAAGCGCAGAGGCGTGCAGCGGAGAGCTGAGAGAAACATGATAACCACAGGCGCAGAGCTTGTCTTTCACTTGCTAATGAAAGCTAGATGAGGTAGCACTATTCTGATAGCTGTCACCAGAGGCCACTAATGCCGGCCAATCAATGCCACTTTCTTTCGCCTCCAAAATCTGAGGTGTGATTCAATGAATCGCAGTTGAGCAGAGTGCGCGTGTATCTTTTGGCAAATAGCATTAATGGACAAAGCTAGTGCAATAATCCACTAAAGGTTGTTCCTCATTCAGAACTGAACTGAGAAAATCGCAAATCAGTCGCTGAATCGGAGTTGAGGTATAGCAAACTGGAAGCAGAATTGCGAATTGAACATGAATGTAAGTAGTTTATTAAAAGTAAAATAAGAATTCATTTTCCATATGACTAATGTTTAACTATAAGACAAACATTGAATGTTTGACAAAGTCTTATTTTATAAAGTCTTTTAAAAAGGTTTTATAGGCTCAAAGAAGAGCAGACTGATAGAAAGATAGATGTGTATTTAGTTTTTCATCAAATAATAATTATCCTTTGTGAACCAATAATCTTCCCCCGGTTTCACAGACAATCTTTAAGACAATAGTCCTAGACGAAAATGTAAATCTGAGCTGTTTTAAGTGAAAGACACTTGCACTGACTGATCTTAAACATGTCACATGGTTAAAACATGTTTTTTCTAAGGCATGTTTATAAAAATTGCTTAAATGTTTGGGCTAAGCCTTGTCCACGAAAACAGGGCTTAATGTATTATGCTATAAATACTGCATCACATATAAAGGCTTTAATGTTAATTAATAAATTATAATAAAATATTTTTAAAAACACTGATTTTACCTCAGTTCGTTTTTTTCAAATAAATTAACCAAAATTAACTAAATTACATTTAATATATTTTACCAAATAAATTAAAATAAAATTAAAAATTGTATTAAAATTAAAATTTTAATTGAAAAAATATAAATGTAAATATAATTAAAATAAAACAAAAAACATAAAAATAATAACATTTAAAATAAAAATTTAAATCAAAACTACTAAAGTATATCAGTAATACAAAAAGAACACTGACAGAGACATGTTAAACAGTTTCAAAAACGCAATTAAACCATACTCAAAATAAACCTCTCACTACCAACTCTCTACAGCAGATCCCATGACTCTTAAGCATATGGATTATCAATGCAATCTGTCTAAAAAAAACCCATCCTACTCGGCTTCCTGTGATTGGACAGAACTCTGGACCCATGTGTGGTTCAGCTGATTCTCCTCACATTAACATGTTTGGTCGCCTAAAGACATCACGCTGTGACAGCTATGGAGAATGTTCCTTCAAGCTGATCCATGAAGAGACACGCACTAATCTCTGACATGATGTAATCGCCATCTCCATAATCACATCTTCGCCGAAGTTAACGAGAGCTATTTGGCTGTGATAATTTGTTTAACATAGTGAAGAAAGGAGAGATTACTGAGAAGAGAACATGGAGACAAATATTACAGCTGTTCTATCCTTCTTCAACTCTCCACTTCCAGCCATTTCAGACAAACCCTAAACGACACTGGAAAAATCTGTGCATTGTTAAAAGCATCAACATCTTTAAGTAGAGCTTTTACAACTTGCTGGATAATAGCAGGCAAATCATATTTACAATAAAAATTAGACACACTTAAAAGGTGAATTTCATAGTAAATCTTCCACTTTTTGAATGGTATGTATGGAAAGAAAGATTATAGGCCTTATTCTGATGATGTAGGCACATGGTCTGAAGAAACGCTGACGCTTATATAATCAGTTCATATAAAAACGAATCAGTTTATATACAAAGGAATGAATGGTATAAACTAAACGCTAGTGAAATATGAAAAAACAGTGTTGTTTTCCTTTACACTGCAGTTTTACAACAACCATTTAAAAAAGCCATTGAAACACAACCAACAGAGCTATATTCGTGCACATTTTCTGCTACTGTGTGAGAGGAAAGCGCACTTTTACCACATTATTGGCTTTGAACAAGTACATAAACACACTTATACGCATGAGAACCCAAGTCTTTGCAAGAAACATCTTCATTACGGTGATTTAGGTCTTAAGACTATATTAGATCCAGACTTAAAGGGGAAGCTGTCCGATATTCGTCCTGTATGCAATTCATATTAATGTAAAATCTCTCACTTTTGTTTAAAGGCCCGTTTCTGCCACTGCGTTATCGCAACTTTTCGTTTCCGCGATTCTGACTTTTTCTCTCAGAAATGTGTTATACAAACTCACAATTCAGAATTGTGAGATATAAACTCGCAATTGCAAGTTATAAAGTCAGAATTACGAGATATAAAGTCACAATTTTCTGAGAAAACAGGCTTGAAATTAGTTTATTAGTCTTATTTCATCACTGTTTATTTATCTTCAGTAAGCCTGAAGTTAAAAGTTTTCTCTGGCTTGTATTAGTTTGATATTAACATTGGTGACAAGGATTATGAATATTCTATGGTATTAAAGATTTTAAAATCATACAAATCTTTTTTACCTAATTTTTTTTTTTAAATACCTATATAGCAATATAGTTATTGTGATATAAAATGACTATTATCATAAAATTTTGCTCATATCATCCACCCCTAGTCAATCATTTTCAGTTGCACATTGTTGATGTGTGTGTTTATAATGAAGTAAAGCTGATATCACTTATTCAATTATTTTGTTACTCAAAAATGCAAAAAAATGAAGAAACAAAGATTGCTAAATAACATGAAATGAACAATAACTGTTCATAGGAAAGACTGTGCAAGCAATTTTTATCTCTAATCTGCACATTATAGTCTATATACCAAGTCTTCTGAAGCCATATGATAGCCGTAGCTCTCAAGTTTCACTAAAGCTCTCAAACATCTAATGTCTGTGTACTCTCAAGAAAAAAATAATGGAGAAAAATAATATGGGTTTGAATCGAATGAAAGTGAGTAAATTAAAGCATTTTTTTTTTTTTGGAGAAATGATCGTTTAATGGAGTCACAAACTGGAAAAATAAATGCTTGGAGTAAAGCTATCATTTTTTCCTTTAAAGCAGAAGGACTTTTTAAAAGCTTGATTTACTGACACTGACTAAGAAATTGGCCGGTAGGTTACAAAAACAGCATGTCTGTAAGATTGGCAGACTAAAAAAGTATAATTTTTAAAAAATTTGTCAATACGTGTCCTTCAAAATGTCAGTGATTTTCACATGTTGCTAGGCAATATTTTTAAATCTAATATCACCTGAAGAACAATTAGAAATATACTGTTTAATGTTGGATTCAGATTTCATTCTCTGCTGCTGTTTGTCCCTTCGTTCATTTGCAATTTAGTAATAGCCTACATCCAACTGCTGATCCAATGAGCATGCATGCAAATTTTGTGCAAATCATTTTGAGAAGGATCTTTAAACATTTTCCAAAAACCAAAAACAGAAAATCAAAGCATGGTTATGATAGGTCAAACAGGCAAATTTGTTCTTCACGGGAAGAGGCGCATGAGTGTTATTTTCCAAATCTGTAGCTGAAATGGGTCAGCTGGTCTAGGCTTTTGAATTTCAAAAATGTATAAATCTGTTGCTAAGCAACCACAGCCCTAAACCATCCCATAACTGAAACATTGTTAAGTGTTACTTTAGTATTTCTAATATACTATTATAGTTTTAGACAATATTATGAATTCGATTTTGGTAGATAGCATTTACATTGTACTTTTATTTTAAAATACATATGTAATTACATCCGTAATTCATTTCTGTAATTACATTATAAATACACTGTTGACCCATTCTCTTACACCTTAACCCACCCTTACCTCTACCCTTACCACCAAACCTGTCCTTAGCTTAACTTAACTAGCAAAAGTGTTTTAAAATACAAAGTTCATTGCACCTATTTTTATGCAAGTACTGGTAGTTAAGGACACATAATATAAAGCGTGATAAATCGTTTTGTTTACATTTTCTTTTTGATTAAAATTGTAGTTATTTCTCGTGTTGTGTCATTTGCATTATTATTTTTGTATGTATAGGTGTATACAGTTTTTATTAACTTTTAGTTTTAAATTTAGTTTATTTTAGTAGTTCAGGTAAATGAAACAAATAATCCAAAAATATTTTATAATAATAATGTTTTTAAGTAATTTTTTAAGGTTTTAGTTTTATTCAATAATGTTAACCCCGATCTGGCGTACGTTGGTTTTTCATCGTGCAGTCACAAGGTCACCTGTAAACTTCATTTTAAGAATATAAATTCAAAATATAAAATATAAAACCCTTTTCATGCTCCTGAGCCTTCCCTGCACTCCAAATGAATTTTCTGATGTTCTGAATCCATCAGCATGATTTATATGTATGATACAATGATGCCTAACATGCTAAACATTCACACATCCGTGATTGCGAGGCAAGCTGTTCCGACAACTGTGACTTCTTCCCTTACTGCCAACTGCTTTGCAAATGAGTAAAAAAATAGTGCATTCTCAGCTTCCCAAAAGCGTTCAGCTTACTCATAGGCCTCTGTGAAACTGGGTCACAAGAGGTGCATCCGTATTGTTCAGTCACATTCCATTTACTTACTTGCTTTATTAATCTCATTTAGCAACTTGATTTTAAGCTTTAGCTTCATTTCAAGTTTCAAAATAGGTAGACTCACCAACAAATACACATTTTATCAGTTACACCGGTCCTATTTTAATGATCCAAATGCAAAATGTAAAGCGCGGCGCTCAGGTGCACTCAGGGCACGCCCAAATCCACTTTTGCTATTTTAATAGTCCACCAAAGTTAGTCTACTCTTCTGTCTGATTTGTGGTTAAGGCTAGAAGGGGTACAGTGGCGGCTACTGGGTATATGCATATTTACGTATTTTACGCGCCAACAATTTAACGTGGAAACTATGAAAATGGTTTTGAAAAGCACATGGCATCGTAGTTTAATTACTTCGTGAGTGATGATGTTTATGTCGCTCTGTCATAGTTTGATGACCTGAATCAACTCAAGGAGCTGCATTGAACAGATCCCGATCTGGGATCACGAGATATAGTCCACAGAAGGATGAGAACAAACATTGAAATCCATGCATGCAGTGCCGGACATGACAGGTTTTCTGGTACGCAAAACAGGTACATTAAAGCAATTTAAAGCTGTTACTGTGGCAGCTAGCGGAAATTCAAAGCGTTCTACAAGAAGTCAATTGCTGCTATGGCGCCCATGGAGAAGTGAAGAAAAGGTCTATAGCTAAATATATTTGGCAAGAAAATACATTTCCAGTTTTACAGCAGCCCACATTAAAGCTAAATACAAATGTATCTATCCCTTTCTCCATCCACAAAGGCACAAATGGTTCTAAAAGCTGTACAATTACGAAAAACAAGCTCTCTCCTCTCACATCAGCAGACTAGGAGAAAATGGTCTATTTTCCTCAGCACTCTTTCTCGGCTCCTCGGAGAGATCACATCAGCACATCTTCAGCAGAATCTGATGAGGGCAGTCAGGCTGCCACCATCGTCCAGCGTCTCCTCAGAGACATGAAAAAGGCCTAATCCTGCTTTTAACAAAAGCCCAAAAGGACAACCTGCAGGGAGCCATACAGCAGCAACAAAGTCAAATTAGTCATGACGATGCTTGCCAAAGTCACACTGGCTCTGACAACTCAGACAAACAACTGCAACAATACATGCACCGGTAATAAGCAGAGCATGTTGAGCAGAGTTAATGTTTTTCGACCTCTAAGTGAGTCATGCTGCAAAACACAATTTTTAAACAAAATTACCGGCTTGCAGAGAAAGAATGCAGATGCTCGGACACACCAGCATTTGAATTATAAATCATAATTAGCGCATGATCAGCTCGCAGTGGTTACTTTCATTTTAGATATTTGCCACATGTGAAAGAGTGCGTATTTCAGGCAACAGCCATTTTGTAAATTCTCTCTCTGCCATTTTCTGCCCACCAAGAGGATGCATTAAGCAGGCAAAATGAAATCAATATCCTCTTATTTTCACTACCATTATCAGAAAAAAGCCGTGGGATGAATACCCCAAAGCCATGTGTATGTGTCAATGCGGCTGTATCAGGATGAATATCAGGAAAACAGATTTCCACACGCATTTCTGTAAGAGCTACAAAGTCTTTATCTCCACTTAAAATAAGATCAAATAATTAAAGCATGCTTTCCCTTCTACTATCACAATGTATGCAAATATTATCATGTGTTATAGGAACAGTGCAACCAAAAAAATTAATTTTGATTAATTTTAATAAAGTTTGATGAGATTTGGGAGAAATGTAGCTACCACTTGTGCGCCAATGCATCGCCTGCAGTGAATGGGTGCCGTCAGAATGAGTCCAAACAGCTGATAAAAACATCACAGTAATCCACATTACCACTTAGTCCATCACTTAACATCTTTTGAAAGCTATGCGTTTGTAAGAAATATATAAATTTTATGGACTATTTTGGGACTGTTTTTGACAGTTTTGTAAACAAGTTTTGCTTGATCCGTGCATATTTCTCTCCTAATTTAGGCAACACAACTGTTTCAGTAGTGGGACCATTATGATAGATTTGTTCAAAATAGTTTATTCACTTCATATTAAGTGATGAAATGAAGTCCTGTGATGTTTTTCACTGCTGAGGATCCATCGTGAACAATGTTCTGAAACAATGCGCTTCTTCAGAAGACATCACAGGATGTTTCGGCTATTGTTAAGCAGTTTCTGGAAAAATTACATAAGGCTCCATAACAGTATGCTTTGTAAGACTGGTAAATTGTTAATTCATAAATGATGTGCCGTTTAGCTGTCAATATATCAATATTGTTCTTTTAAGTGTCGTAAATAAATTTGAGTAACGATATGTGTAAAACCAAATATTATGCAAAATATACATGAATAATCATGAGATCATGTTGGACAAACGTGTGCATTAAATTTGAAAATGTTTATGTGACAGTTTGTCCTTACTGTGCATCTAACCAAAATACACGTAGATATTATGTGTATGGCTATGAATACTACATAACTTAACTTACACTTAAACCTACCCATACCACTCAAACCTATCCCTAACCTTACCCATTTCCACACCTCCAACTCAGAGACGAAATACAATAAGTACATTTTACCTTTTTTTATTTAAAGCCGAATTGTAGTTAAGGCCATGTAATATAAAGTGTGACTCATTTATTTTTTTTATTATTTCATAAACAAAGCCTACATCATCCTAATTAGTATGATCACATCCATCCTGTTTTTAACTTCAAGCCATCACCTGATGTGTTTGATGAGTAATTACACCCTCTCCAGCCCGATCAGGGAACCTATTACAACGTAGGTGTATGACCCAGAAGAACTTTAAGCATCCTTCAGTAAACACTATATACTACAGCAGAGCTGTTCTGAACCAATAGTTCATCCAAAATGAAAATTCTGTCATCATTTATTTAACCTCACGTTGTTCCAAAACCTATCAGGCTTTCATTCATCTTCAAAAGACAAGTAAAGATATTTTTTATATCCATTG
>NC_056705.1:34164193-34165058 GCF_018831695.1 Puntigrus tetrazona | reverse complement strand
ATTATTATTATTATTATTTAATTTTAAGTTTGAAACGTCGCGTACACACAACATGAAAATGAATCAAACTGAATTATAACTGAGATAAATTATTATTATTGTTCTTTTTAGACATATCAAAATGGAATGCTTCCCAAACAACGCAAAGAACATTCATTTTCACATGATGAAATGATGTAAATAAACACGTATACAAAAAACGTGCAGAATTTGTAGTGTTAATAACATGTGCTTGCTGTGAATCTGAAGAAAACATACCAACATCACATTTCACAAAAACAACAACAAAAACAAAGTCATTTCTTTAGTTTGATGACCTGGATGAGTTCTTTACAGGTCTCCCAAGCGCACAAGATCTTAATAAAATTTCCATGGTTGGGAAAGGCACGAAGTGATTTTTTATGGCTGTGCACTCATCAACACATACGCTCATTTATGTATTCACCTGAACATACATTATATAAAGTAACCCACAACATACAGTGCAAAGTTCAATCATGGTTCTATAAAAAGCGACTGAGGTCTCCTTTTTTCCAGAAAGAAAGAGCAAATGCAACTCATTCCTTCGTATTCTGATCTGATCTCTTAATTGGTCCCATCACACGCACCTCACTGTACTATTATTTTTCTAAAGGTATCACTTCAATCTAACCTAAAATATGAATCTCAAAAATGTACATTTTAATCCTTAGTGTATCTTTCATTTTACCGTTTACTGTTGAGCCCTAAAACACACTTCTGAAACATGATTACAATTTGTATTTGCTTTACCGGAATTAAGATATTGAATATCGGGTGAACTGTCTTTTTAAAAACCTTGACCTTCTGTTTTTTTAAATAAGCATACTTCTATCATTTACAACTA
>NC_056705.1:34163131-34164186 GCF_018831695.1 Puntigrus tetrazona | reverse complement strand
ACAGTAAATCTGTCACTTCGATTGGCGGTTGACCTACTTCTCAAAACTTTCTGAACAAGTCATCTATATTGGTGACAGAGTCTGCCTCTGTACTTGGGTGAGCTCCGGATGCCAGACATCCACAATGAAGATGAGTCTGTAGCTTTCTGCTTCCTGCCAGACTTCATGTTCGAAAGAGTCGTCAAATATTAACACTTTTCCTTCCTCCCACTCCCTGAAAGACAATCATCGTTTACTGAATGCAACAGTAAAAGCCATGTCATAAATTCCAAAAATAATCAATTAATAAAATTAAACCAATAAATCCAAGGTTCAATCCTTATTTACGTTTGATGCTCGTCAAGCGTTCATTTAAATACTAGCGACCAACTAGTTTGAGTGGAATTGGGTTTTTCAACAGTGAAACATTTTAAAAAGCTTTGTAGTCGATGCAGTTTTAATGGACGTGTGTAAACTTGTGTTTCTGATTTAACTGACCTGGTTTGGTTTGTACAACGGATCCTGCATCCCTTAGAAGGGATGACGAGGCCTAAATGCATTCGTAGACGACAGTTGGTGGGACCAGTGTGAGGCCATACATGAGTACCAGCTTGCATTACTGAAAATTTTATCTAAAAGAGGAAGATATAAATGAGTAGGCAATATTTAATAAACAAAAATGAGCACTGTAAAAAGGAGACATGGTAAAGCTACATATATATATATATATGATTTCTGGACAGACCTGGCCTCTTTTGCAGCTTGTGGCCTCTGCATAACGTTCCAGCAAACCACAGGTTTTAGGGACGTACTGACATGAAGCAGCAACCTTTCGACCTGAGGAGGAGTAAAAAAATGTGAAATTCTGCATTACATGTTAAATTCCTTAAAGCAAGAACCACTAAAAAGAAAATCCTGGGTTATGCGCTAAAATCCATATGTCCCTACACAGGTCAAGCTGTTACAAAACAGGTGGATGGATGTATATCCAGTGCAATTATATAAAAAAAATTTATTTTTATATTATACATTAATTATACTTTACCCTGCTGCCACAGTGTAAACTGGCCCCAGTC